>NC_056735.1:1079349234-1079654234 GCF_019279795.1 Protopterus annectens
ACCTTTTAAGATTCTAATGAGTAGCTGCTCTTTTTACTTGCTTTATGGCTGGGGTGAGAACTGAGCAACGCTTTGGACCAGATTTGGATTTGCTTGGGATTGGTGATCCATGCAGCAGGAGACCTGGTAAGACTAACATGAAATTCGGAACATTTTAGTTTACAGTTTATAGGCATAAAGGGAGCACGTCTTTAAATGTAAGAAAAAGGTCTTTATGTTGGGTGTTTTATTTCCGCGGGCTGGATGAGGATTTTAAACAAGATTAGTTTTGATATTTTACCGTAGGGGTAAACGGGCACTGACTTGTCTCCATGTTTGTGATGATGAGTTTAAGTTTTCCCTTGGGGTGGTATGTTTCATGTCATGTGGTTAGATCCAGGCACTTTTGGCTGATTTTTGGGTTAGATTTTACCGAAAAATTGTGCTAGTTAAGCACTATATGATTTCTTTGGAGACTTTTGAATGCCTGTTTTGAAGCCTTTTTTGATTCCAATGGCTGAATGGGCTGAACTTGTACTTTGCAGAGCAGTCTTTTTGGGTTTTTGCACTTTAGGTCAAAATCTATGTTAAATGCATATTACAAATGATTGGAGAGTATCTGATATTGATGGGCGTTGGGTGGTGACATTATGACCGGATCTTTAGGACTTTTGAGTTTTAACACTGATATTCTTGACTGAGAACCTGAACGGTTTCTGATTTCTAGAAGTTTAAAGTTCTCCTGGGACGCATGACTCATCTTTGAAGGTTTTACTTAGCATTTGAGCATTTCCTTACACTTTTAAAGTTTCTTCTGGGTGTAGGTTTAGAATTAGTAATGTGAGCTCTAAGTTTAAGGCATTCAATTCGGACCCTTTGGGACAGGGGAAAGTACATGTCCTAATGGCTTGTCCAGCATGTATCGCAGGACAGACATTGATCCCTGAATGACACCAGAATTTAGAATTGTTAAAGCATCATCTTATTCTGTTTATGGCACATTCTGAAGGTAGGATACTGCTCAAGGTCAGGGTCATACCTGCTGGGCTAATAATCAAGAGCTCCTCATCTCTTTTCATGTAGTCCAGGATGCCTCAGAAAACCAGCAAGATCAAATGTAGATGCATCCAGGAGATGTTACCCATGTCATATTTGTTCATACTGTAATAAAGTATGTAAAAGCATTTTACATCTATAAATACTTGTTTGACTATTTTATCCTACATAACTGAATGGATGACATACATGGTCATCTTCTGCAGTGCATTCTATTTTAGCCAGACAAGTAGACCATGGAAAAACAGAATTTCATTACACATAAGTGACATTAACTGTAAAAGAAAAAGGAGCCCATTGTACAGCCATTTACTGAAACATAATACAGCTGTATTTACCTTCACGGGCAGGCTGACAGACTTGAAAGTGCTTTTGCAAGGAAGAGTGGGCAAACATTGCCAAGTCAAGATGTGCCATGCTGATAGACTCCTACCCAAGAAGACTGAATGCTGTAATTAAATCAAAAGGTGTTTCAACAAAGTATTAGTTTATGGGTGTGCACATTTATGAAACCAGCTTATTGTAAGTTTTTCATTTTTTATATTTTTCTCCTAACAGATTTGTTTGATTCTCAATTGAACTGTACAGGTTATAGGTCACATTAAAGATGGGAAAAGTTTTGAAATGATTTAATGTGGTCTAATTTTTTTATATCACAAAAACCTGGCATTTTAACAGGGGTGTGTACACTTTTTATATCCACTGTGTATATGTATATATATATATATATATATATATATATATATATATATATATATATATATATATATATATACACATATATATATATATATATATATATATATATATATACACACACACACATATATATATATATATATATATATATACACACACACACATATATATATATATATATATATATATATATATATATGTATATATATATATATATATATATATATATATATATACACACAGATATATGCATATACATATATATATATATATATATATATATATATATATGTATATGCATATACCTATATATATACACACATATATATATATATGGGTCTACTTTGTTTCACTTAATTTGAATTCACCCTGACCCACTTGCTGAAATCTCAAATTACTGAAAACTCATTTCACCGAATCTCATTTCACTGAAGTGTAGTACTGGCACTGTGTAGAGTACTGAAAGGCAAGTAAAAGGTATATGCCCTTTTCCCCTTTGTAGTGCGATCCTGGAGTTAGCATATATAGGTAGGGAGATGTGGGGGGGGGGGTGTAGCCCCCCCACCACACTAGTTTGGTTTTATATTATATTTCACCGGAAGCTTCAAAACAATACATTTTAAACCATAGGCATGCATACTTACAACACCAATAACTAACTCTTTCCAGAAGATAATAAATACCCAAACTAACTGGAGGGCTACACCCCCTCTAGCTATATGTAATAACTCCAGGATCGCACTACAGTGTGGAAATGGGCATATACCTTTTACTTGCCTTACAGTACTCTACACAGTACCAATACTTCATTTCAGTTAAATGAGATTCAGTGAAATGAGTTTTCAATAATTTGAGCTTTCAGCAATTTGGTCAGGGTGAAATGAAATTCAGTGAAATGAACTTTCAATGCAACAAAGTACAAACTTGCATTTTTTATATGCATAAAAAACGCACAATATCAGAAGTAAAATAAATATAACAAACTTCTTTTGAAATTATGAACTGGTTTAAAATAATCTTTTGAACTTATGAACTGGTTTAAAATAAAAACAAGGAAACCCTCATAGTGGATCAAGCTTTCGTCCTTTATTGTGTAGGAACTTCTTCAGAATGAATATATTATGCATTCCACTTGCTGTACAACTTCTCTAGATATAGAATAATTAATGATCAACCAACGAGAATCAATAAACATGTTGAAAGCTTAATATTTAACAGGTGGGAACCATAAGAAAAGAATGTATGTAATAATTAAGTACAACAGATTCTAAATAATGAATAATGAATGAATTACACTGTCAATATTATTGCAAGTACTTTAAAACACATTTCATGTTCATGGTTTCATTTAATCCAGGATGACAATCTGCTTTTAAATGTAACTGCCATTTCAGTTCCAAAACTTGCAAAAGATAATCAGTGTCTCCAAAGAAATGTTCTACTGGTTCTAAAATAAGGAAATGAAAAACCGAAAAATTAGGACAAGAGACACTGTGTTTTCCTAAGGCATTAGATAAATCCCTATATCTAATTGTAACATTATGCTCTTTAATTCTGTCACTTAATTTCCTGGTAGTTTTTCCAATGTAAAAACATTTACAGGCTGCACAAATAGCTGCATACACCACCACTGTACTGTTACAATTAAAGCTCTTCTTAAAATGAAAAGACACATTACAATGTAGAAAGCAATAATGGTCACCTTTCAAAATGAAACTTCATGCTACACATTTACCACGTTAACATTCCTTTAGAGTTGTTAATAATGGCATGTTTAGATAACAAAAAGGCCTGGTCTAGTCTCCCAAAAAATGATTTAAAAGTTTTAGTTTTCTTGAAAGAAAACTTAGGAAGATGTCCCGCTAGATCTTTAATGGTGTTGTCACTGGACAAGATCCTCCAGTTGTTATTAACAATGTCTCTAATAGATCTCATGTCTCTGCTAATGGGTAGAGAAAAACTAGACCAATTGTCATCATTAACAGGCAGGTTTTTGGCAGGAATAAAACCATATTTTAAAATAGGTTTACACTTACTGGATCTGTTAATTTTAATGTCATTCCTAACTTGATTAGTTAGCGTGGCTGGATAATTTTTCGGTTAAAACAGATTTGAAAAAAAAAATCACATTCAATTTCAAAGGTATTGTCATTGCTAATCATTACTAGTCTGGACAATCTAATAAATTGGCCTTTCACAACATTTCTCTTTATAAACCAAGGGTGCTGACTGTTGAAGTCTAAATAACTGTTTCTATATGTCTCTTTTCCTGAAAATGTTTGAGGAGAGGTTACCGGATGATTTGCTAATGGATAAGGTGGTATCTAAAAATGACACTAAAGATCCTTTCCCTGCTATAACAAACTGAAGGAATCCAATACTATTAGATGAATATTCAACAAAAATATTCAGTTGTCTGTCTATTTCTTTCTGCACAAAAAAAATGTCATCAATAAAATGACAATAATGCTCTGTGAGTTCAAACCCTGGGAGATGTACTAGAATATTTATCTCCCATTCGCTCAGAACTATGTTAGCAAATGCTGGGGCCATTTTCGTGCCCATGGCCACTCCTCCAACCTGTTTGTATATATTGTTGTTAAAATTAAAGAAACTGTTGTCCAAAACTAAGGACATGAGACTGTACAGTGTGTCGATTTTAGAATTAGGAAATTTAATAAACTTGTGTAGAAAATGCTTAATGTAATCTAACGCATCCTGGTGGGGAATACTAGTGTAAAAAGCTACCACATCTAATGTGACTAGTGTCTTGTTGAGTCCATTAAAATTAGAACAATGTAACTTGTTTAAAAAATCCCAAGAATCTTTGATATGAAAAGGGGTAGCTTGGGCAATGGAATTTAAAATAAAATCTACATATTGGGTAATTCTTTCAGTTTTTGTTCTTTTATTTGAAATAATTAACCTAAATGGTGGATTAACTGCATTTTTATGGATCTTGGGTATCCCAAAAAGTTTAGCTAAGCAAGGGTTAGGAGTGTCCATGAATATGAATTCCTCATGTGAAATGTAGTGGTTGTTACCCAGAGTTTTGAACACATAGGCAAGACCCTTAAATCTTTAGAGAAGTTGTACAGTAAGTGGAATGCATAATATATTCATTCTGACGAAGTTCCTACACAATAAAAGATGAAAGCTCGATCCACTATGAGGGTTTCCTTGTTTTTATTTTAAACCAGTTCATAATTTTGTGCTGAATACATTTTTTGTGTAAACCTTTGAGAGAGACTTATAGAGCTGCCTGCTTATATTTGAATTATTTCTCCTGGTTATCAACACTATGTGAGCACATTTTCTTGGATTATTAGGCTAACACATATCAACATCCTGAAGGCAAACCACTCATGTCTTAAACAAAAAAGTCAACTTCCAGAACACAAGCACTGAGGCATACAACTTTAAAACATTGTTTTTTGGGGGGGCAAGCCCTCCTGCACCACCTACTTGGGGGGCTGGACCCACCTGGTAATTATATACAATAACTCTAAGTTTGCACAATCTCCAGGGAAAAGTTAATATTCCCCTACCTGGGGACTGTCCATCTCTCACACTTGTCGACTATCTGTACAGCTGAGCAAACACAGTTGATTAAACAGATGTCGATCAAACTCCCTTTTAACCCAACCAACGGAAGCCATATACATATGCATATCCATAAATACATGTATGTATGTATATACATTTTAAAGCAATATTTTGTGGAAACACATCTCCTCTAGAAAGTAGTACAAAACCATGCTGTGCAGGATTAGTGAACCGTTAGAGGAAAGAAAAATCAAAGTTACTCTGACACAGGTTAGGTTTTACAGTCCCTGCATGCTTACATTCAGAGAAACACTGGGGAGCACACCTGGGAGCAAAAGCACATCCTGAAATAAATGACAGCTTGGGAACATTAGTGAGGTACAGGCTAGTACAAAAGAATGAATACAACAGGAGCAGTTTTCAGAGACCTGCTTATTTCTTGATGAAAAATATCGCAGCACTGGTACCTTTAAGGCAAACCTTCCTAGGAGTAGGTACTTATCTTCATTCAATAAACAGTTATGCAAGATGAACCACGATGTTGCAGTACCACAGAAGGACCACAGAAACAGGTGGCCAGCAGCAGCTGTAAAAAGTCAAAAACAAAATTTTTTTTGCAGCACATAATGCTGAAAATGAGTTGCAACAGATGGTATCTCTTCAATTCAAATTCACAAAGTAGTAGCAAAATGTATCAAAATAGAAATATTTGAATATAACTATTGCACATGTTCATAATATAATAAAATAGTATACTATAAGTCTGTATATATATATATATATATATATATATATATATATTTATATATATATATTCCTTTTATAAAGTCTTCCTTTTGGGAGAGTAACGTGATTTATTACAGATCATTATTAATACTGCAAAAAATGCTAATGTTGCACCAAGGCTGGGTGGCCCAGAAGCACTGAATTCTTGTGCAATGCCTGAGAGAAGTGGAGCTAGCACTCTTCCCACCGACGAGACAGACTGTCCAACTCCAATTAGAGTGCCACTGGCATGATTCCCTCCATGCCTCAATTCAATGTCAATGATATATGTCCGACCTAAATTGGTTGATATAGAAAAAAACGTGCAGCACACTACAACTATCCAGAAGCTGATTGTGTATGCGTATAGCAGCATCAAGGTACATGTAAGGACAGAAGAGTGTAGCAATATCAAGAAAGTGTCATTCTTGTAGAATTTTGTAATGGGACCAACAAGAAAACCTGCAAGTGCTCCAAGTGTACTGCCATAACTTATAAGATACCCTGTTAGTTTTGGTTTAATTCCAAACCTCTCATCAAGTGCCAATCCAAAGTTGCTGTGCTGAAGCATTACTGCAACACCCATTAACAAGCGCACTAGAAATATGTCCCACAAATCAGAAAATGCTACATCCATGATCCTTTTTATGACTGCTTTAACTTGCATCCACAAAGACTGCAACATATTGTCTTTCAGCATTCCATCACTGGTTGACCTTTTCAGAATTGTGGCTGTAATTCCAGAATTTCTTTTAAGCAACAAAATGTCATTTTTAGATTTAGTATGTAACCCTGGTCTTTCATTCTTCACACAAGCGTCATCCCAAGGTAGCCACCAGACAATACCTGAACCAGGAATAAGTGAAAGTGATTAGATCTGGACAATGCAAGGAAACCAAAATTAAATAATTTAATAGAAATAAAAGTAAACATCTTGAAACATTAAAACATCATGGCTATAAAATAAATTAAAGTAAATCACTGGTCATCAAGAGATGACATGAAAATCAAGAAAAGTATTAAAATATCAAGGACTCTGGAATTTAACTTTTTAAAGCACAGTACTGTATGTGAGATACCTCGATTCATTACCAGACAACCAAAACAAAGATTCATTTTGTTACATTCGACTAGTTAAAGAATACTTGCCTGCATTTAAAATGAATACAGATGCACAAATGAAGGATGTTATATAGAAACCACCCTCTATCTCTGTGAGGTAACCACCAACCACAGGACCAAGAATAAATCCAATGCTTGAAGCTGCATTAAAATGTCCAATAACAAGAGGTCGGTCCTTCTCTGGCACAATATCTGAAAGGAGAGCTTTTGAAATACTGAGCGAATGCTTGAAAATACCTAAAAGCAAAGCAAATAAATAATGTCACTGTTTTTCATAACTAAAGAATTTGTATTACAAGATACTGCATAACAATGTAACAATGAAGTGGATGCATTCAAGTGATAGGAAGAGAAGAAGCTGGAGGAACAGTTGAGATAGAATGGTTGCGTGATAAATTATGGTCTGAACACACATCTTAAGGAAGTTATGAGAAAGGTAACAATTGTACAGAATCTATGATCTACAAAAATAATACACTTCTAGGTCACATCTAGCTATATAAGTAAATATAATATCTCACAATCTCTCCATTAGAATTATTTACATGTGCATACATGGTAGCACAGTTCCAGTATTGAGTCCAATATAGTGCACAGAATCAGTTCCATAATCAGGCAAAAGATAACCCAGTTATTTTATTGCAGGAACAAATAATAACAACTTTCAAAGGTACAAGATAAAATTTGTTATGCAACTCTTAAAGCTGTTATGACTAGGTCTTGCAAAGCAGCAACAAGTCTGCCTCAACAGAAGAGTATTGTCAGCAATTTGATAGATTTAACACGCAATACTCTTTTTGTTGTTGCACAAACAATAAAGAGAGTGGCAGGGTGGCGTGTCTAACTGTTTTTAAACCTGTCGGCTAAGTGATGGGCTGACTGTGTTACAGCTTTCAAGGCAGTAAAATACTTTGCCCTCCTACATTTATTTTTTTCTGTGACAAGTAATACAACAGGACAGCTAAACCTCTATGTAATATAAAGAAATATGACTGCATCTCTCTGATCATAGCTAACATGTTACGCGTGCTCTCAACAGGCATGTTCAGATTCACCTCTCAAGCTTCACATCACTAATGAGGTAAATTTCCCATAATCTGGTCATGACTGGAGATCTGAACATAATCCTGTGTACTACAGCCAAAATGCTGAATCCTAATAAAATACGTACCACTTGTTAAATCTGCATATATACACACACATATATATATATATATATATATATATATATATGGATTCACTTTATAACCTCGAAATACTGAAATATCAAACTTCAGTATCTCGAAACTATAAAACCGAATCCACAAAACACAGACACAAAAAAAACGCGAAATTCACAACACCGAAAAAACCGCACACACTATACCACACATACACCACAACACCCACATCACAACATAAACAAACAAAACTACACACATACACAACTCATACACACATAAGCAGGGGGCAAGTCCCCTGCACTTCTATGTGGGCTGCCCCTCACCCCCTACTTATATATACTAACTCCGAGATCGCACAAACACAAAACAAAAGCCAACTCACACACGCACATTCTCCGACCCCTCACACACACATCAAACACATCAGCACACTCACACACACTCTAACTCCCACTCAAAACCCTTAGAAAACACTTACCTGACATAACACCTACATCCACACACGGCACCGCGCACCATCAAAACACAATCCCGGACATTACGCGCGTAAGGTCATAACCGTGAATTCGACATATATTCCAGTTCGCAATTATGACCTTTCGCTATTTTTAACATTCGGCTTTATAGTCTCGAGATACTGAAATTCGACATTTCAGTAATTCGAGGTTATAAAGTGTTTCCATATATATATATATATATATATATATATGTGTGTGTGTGTGTGTGTGTGTGTGTGTAGAAAACATTACTATTACAGGTTGCGAATAATCTGGGTACAAACCTTCTTCCAGTATTAGGATGAATAAATACTTGGTCTTTAACAATAAAAGAGCATGCCTTACACTTTCCACATGGGAAAGTTCCTGTGCATGCATTCAGCACTAGCGTTTCTTGGACCATAGCAGAGCAACCTTTTTAAATTCATATTGCTTCTAAAAATAAAACTAGGGTCCTGTCCAACCATATTTCTGACCTCATCATCGGCTAACAAAATGGGCCAGTTCATTCTAATAATATCACAAACCTGATGTATATTACTAGAATAGGTAAAAAGCATTCTAGATTTCTTAATTATTTACATGGAGTTCCTATGCTGATCTCTCTTGTCTCTGTGTCTACCTGAAAAGTATGGGGCTCCTCTATTACCCCTATAAGCACCAATTTCTGAGTGAACATTCGCCTATTAGGTTTTTCGGGTAACCCCTGTTTGAAAGATGTTGCAATAAGATATCAATCGACTCACACATCTCCCTGTCATCGGTTTTGAGACGAGATAGCCTTAGGGACTGTCCTTTAACTATATTTGAAAAAATATGTGGGGGATGCATGCTGGATTTATGCAGTACATTATTCTTCCAACATGTTTTCTTATTCAGTTTCATATCTTGCCCACCTTGGCTATTCTTATATAAAGTGATGCCCAAAAAATCTATGGAAGCCAAAGACCAATCTACCATAAACCTAAGAAAACATGTGGTAGTCTCTAAATAAGAGATAAACTCATTCATTTGTGTAATGTCTCCCTCCCACAACAAAAAGACATCGTCTACAAACCTATTATAGTGAACAATGTGTTGTTGGTATGGATTGGTGCCTAGTATATGCTCCTCCTCCCATTGTGCCAACACTAAATTGGCATATGTGTTGGCACATGAGGTACCCATGGCTACCCTTTGTTTTTGTATGAAATAACTGTCCTCAAATAAAAATATATTGTGATTCAAAATTAGATCTAGTAATGTACAAATCAGTCAATGTACTGTGGCAATTTCAACTATGATGTGCCATAAACAAGGACACACAACATTTTCTCGCTGAAGTATTTGACAGAGTAGAGGAAGGCTGATTTATCAAAAGTAATGTTGGTTACACTTGATATTAAAACACTACTCACAGTGATTCCAAATCAAGAAGGGATTGACTCTTTCAGACGGTTTATATTTTTGTATATACAGAGGTCACTCTAGTTGCTGCATATGCCTGGTAAGGTACATACAGAAGGGAGCACTGGTACTCTATGATTGGTTTGATAAGAGCAGAGTACAGTCGAATAATGACCTCTTTGGACATAGATGCCATGCTCTTACTTATAACTTGCGCAGTACAAAAGGATTTAGTCACCACTGTGGCCACATGGTGGTAAAAGGTAAGGCTGCTATTATCTATGTACATATCCGGATCCCTGACCACTGGGTCGACTCTTATGGGAGTATTATCAACATGATAATTAACCAGGATGATTGACTTCTCAAAGGGTACAATTATTTATTTATTAGCACTGAGTTTATGACCACGGCTTTTGCATCACTTTTTAGCCAGACATCTTGAAGAATATGGAACTTAGGCACAGTCCTTCAAAAGCAAATATGATACTGCCTGTTTCATACAACAGCCTGGTCCAAGGACAAAATCACATTTGCTTATATGGAATCAGTCTTACTTCAATAAACCTACAAATGGCAATGTTTAACTTGATGTTTAGGTATGATACCAGAGTTTAAGGTGAAATATTTGCATCTTACAAGAGCTTCCCTGCAGGAAGACACCAAAAGGCATTCATCTAAGTATGGGTAAAAATGCATCCAGTAGATGTTTATAAAGACTTAAACTATGGTCTGGTACTTTTTAACAATGCATGGCAAGCAACACCATATACAATGGATATAAACAGTTTACACACCCCTGTTAAAATGCCAGGTTTTTGTGATATAAAAAAATGAGAACACAATAAATCATTTCAAAACCTTTCCCACCTTTAATGTGACCTATAACCTGTACAATTCAATTGAAAAACAAACAAATCTGTTAGGGGAAAAATATAAAAAGTAAAAAAGTGTACAATGCGCTGGTTGCATAAGTGTGCACACCCTTAAACTAATACTTTGTTGTGTGTGCACACCCTTAAACTAATACTTTGTTGAAGCACCTTTTAATTTAATTGGGGGGGGGTGGAGGGAGGGTCTGGCTACTATATCAGTGATCACTCAAACATCTACTGTAATGGTACTGTACTATGTTCTTCATATTCATCACTCCTGCAGTAACCCAGGCTACACAGATAGGTTACCATAGCTTACAACAAGTAGGAGGGGAAGGAAAAGGGTCTAGGAAGCAAATGGAGAATGGTTCTATCAATGCCTGACCAAGACCTAGATAAGGATTCTAGCTTGTAGTTCTTTGTAAAATACAGTTAGATGACCAAGTTGAGGCTCCTAGAATAATGCTAGAGTCCACCCTTTTCCAAAAAGCCAAAGATGAAGCCAAGGCCCTGGTAGAATGTGCTTTGACCCTGCCTGGAAGAGTTCTGTTGTGGTAAGAATGATAAAATACAATAGCTTGAGAAAACCATTTGCAAATAATCTGCAAGAAACAGGTTGTCCTTTATTCTTTCCTTCATAAGAAATGAACAACTGATTGGAAGCTTTGAAATATTTTGCTCTGTGAAGATCATACCCACGTTGTCTGTGGACATCCAATCTATGAAGCATCCTTTCTCCTTTATTTTGGGTTTCAGGGAAGAATACAGGGAAATTGATAGCTAACTTGGATACCACATAAGGCATAAAAGAAAGATTAATTCTCAAGGAAGCCTTTCTCTCTGGAAAATGAGAAAAGGTTGACCCACCATCTGAAGATATGTGAAGGCTGCCAGCCTAGCTAGATCGAATTTTGTAGATAATTCTATGTCATTATAAATATGAATATATTCCACTGGCTTGTCCTCTTAAAATGCAAGAAAACGGTGTTAAATGTTGAACTTCAAAAATGTAACCATAGTGCACTCTGCTGGAAGAAAGCTGATAAGTCAAGCATTGTATGACTGTTTTGATCTCAAGGCTCGGAGACATAATGTCTGGACTGAGGAATTCCTTTAATGTTTTGAGACCAGAGTTAGCTGCTAGATTTTACATATATAATGCTTTTTATTGCTGTAGTTTCCTGGCCAGGTGCAAGATCAAAGAACTGTTAAAACTCGTTTCTGTTAGCCTGGGAACCAGAGAAGAATGATGTAATCTAAAATGAGTCAGCAGTTATGTATTATTTTTTAAAACTTTCTCAGAGAGAAAGAATCAGAGCATTTTGCATTTGTCTTCAGAACTGACCACTCACCAGTACTCTGCCATTGCTCTATATGTAAGTTTATTTAGAACTGTGATTGCTCTTAGAGTTAGATAGGAATTTAGTCAGATTTAGTCTAGCTGTTTTCTATATTTATGTCAAGACTATTCTATAGTATTATTTTAAGCATTTTCCTGTGATCTCTGAACTCTTGACTAGCACTGTGTTGAATTGAAGAGATTTGTCTTGTGTTTTTATTATTAAATATTTTTAAACCTTTCAACTGTGGCTGTTTTATGTAGAGATAATTTAAGCTCTAGAGTACTTGCATGTATCTGGTGATAAGGTACAAAGCCACTCCAAATAAGCCTTGCTGTTCATCACACTTACTAATAATTGGACACCCTTTGGTAAGGGCCTTATTAGTAGCTAATATTATGGTTGGTGGCAGCTGGTACTACCTTATAGACTGGCAGGAAGGGGCATAGCTGGAGAACCTGAGCCAGCCTTCCCCGGGAGTGTCTGTGTGTTTGAATATAACTCGTATCTTAAAGTGTGTGTGTGTGTGTGTGTGTGTGTGTGTGTGTGTGTGTGTGTGTGTGTGTGTGTGTGTGTGTGTGTCAGCTACTTGGGCAGGGACACGAAGCACTGGTTGGACAGAAAGGGTGCTGGAGGTTTTAGCTTGACCACTAGGCTGAGACCTATGCCGTACAGCTGTGCCAGTGGGGAGTTTTACTGGGGATATGTAAAGAAAGGGAGAACCCAGCCCCAGACTGACTGCGATCTCTGTGTGCTCTTAAAGGAAATTGTACTTTACTGTGTATGTATTTGTTATCCCTCCCAATGTGGACGCCCCTCACTGGTGCTAGTGGTGAGGATTAAGGCTCCTTGATTACTGGGTCAGTGCATGGGCGTCACATATTAACTGGATGGCAGTGGTGGGATATCCACACCACACATTAATTGGTTGACAATTGGCTTGTAATGGTGTGGACGGTGAATTCGTGTAGCTTGTGTACAGTGATCACTGAAGGTGTTTTTGTACTCCAAATCAGCCACACAGTGAATATTCAGAGTTCAGATCACAATTGTTTTATTTCTTTTGTTAGCTTAGTTAGGGAGAGTAGGCAAGGATGACAGCAGAGGAGTATGGCAAGCTAACAAGGAGCCAATTGGCTGATATGTGCCAGGCTAAGGGACTTGTGCATGGAAACCTGACTAAAGCAGGCATGATTGCAGCATTGGTGACAGCTGTATCAGAAAAAGTACAGTTTTGTACCTACCATAAATGTAGATGTTCTAAGATCCACATTGCTGCAGTCATAACTTATGGGTAGTCCGCTGTCCTCGGTCGGCCCGAATACCAAAGTATTAGGCTGACGTCGGTCATGGGCGCTCAGACCTGACATCAGAGCGTCAGGGTATTAAAGCGCATGACCGACGTCATATCCTCAGTCTTTTCTTGCCCCAGATGTCAGAAGGCCCTAAAAAGAAAGGCCACAGCCAAAAATAGAATACTTCCCAAAAAGCATGTACAAATAACAGCTACCACCCAAACCATACAACCATTCCTAACTACAGAGGGGAAGGAGGGAGGGTAAATTGGACTGCAGCAATGTGGATCTTCGAACATCTACATTTATGGTAGGTACAAAACTGTACTATGTTCTTCATCTCACATTGCTGCAGTTATAACTTATAGGTAGAATCCCAAAGCAGAGGTAAAGGGAGGCTGGCAAAATCATAAAGCATTGGGAGCTGCCAAAATGCCCTGTAAGATTGCAGTGGCAAATCCAGCCCTAGATTTGGAATAAAGGGGAAGATGGTAATGTTTAGAAAAGGTGTGCACTGAACTCCAAGTAGCTGCTTCCAAAATATCTTTAGTAGCTACTCCCCTTAAAAAAGCAGTAGAAGTGGCAGTAGCCCTAGTGGAGTGAGGTCTGATTCCAGCCGGAATCTCCTTACCATGATGAGAATAACAAAAAGCAATACAAAGACCAATCCACTTAGAAATAGTTTGTTTTGAAACAGGTTTCCCCTGAGAACCCAAAGCAAAAGAAACAAACAACTGCTGAGACTGTCTGAACCCTTTAGTCTTGCTCAAATAATAACGCAACTGCCTGTGAATATCCAAAGTATGCAAACTTTTCTCTCCTTTATTTTGGGGATCTGCATAAAAAGTAGGCAAATGAATTGATTGGTTCAAGGCTACATTTGAAACCACTTTAGGCATAAAAGTAGGGTTAGTGCAGAGATACCCTATCCTTATGAAAAATTAGGAAGGGTTCAACTGCCATAAGAGCCTGTAATTCAGAAACCCTTCTAGCAGACGTAATGGCCAACAACAAAGCAGTCTTCCAAGACAAAAACTTTAACTCAGCAGTAGCTGCAGGTTCAAAAGGAGGTAAAGTAAGTTTTTCCAACACAAAATTGAGATCCCAGGAAGGAGTAGGAGCTCATGGGGGTCTTATGTTCTTTGCCCCTCTAAGAAATTGCTTAAACAAAGGATGAGAGAATAATGGTGGGTCACAGTCATAGTGAGCAGAAATGGCTGCAGCATGAACTTTTATAGAGGAGAAAGACAAACCCTTGTCTAATAATTCTGTAAGATATTGAAGAGAAACACTTAAATCAGGCCTGGAAACATCAAAGCTCTTTGTTTTGCTCCAAATTAAAAATCTCCTCCATTTATCAGCATAAACTTTCCTTGTACTAGGCCTTCTGGCCTCCAAAATAACATTCAAAACTTGTTGTGGAAGCTGCGACCCTCCAGGTTCTAGAACAGAATACGCCAGGCTGTTAGATGCAGGGACTGAATCCTGACATTGAGGAAATGATTGCCCTCCTGAGACAAAAGGTGCGGAATTGAAGGCAAAGGCCATGGAGGCTCCCGTACTAAACTCCTCAGCAGAGGGTACCAGTGCTGTCGAGGCCAATCTGGAGCTATTAAAATCATGGAGGGCTTGTCTTGTCTGACCTTCAAGAGTACCTTGGGGAGGAGAGGCAGAGGCGGAAAGGCATAGACGTGAAGATGGCTCCAACTGAATGATAGAGCATCCACTTTCCAAGCTGTGGGATGAAACACTTTTGTGCAAAACTTTGTCAACTGGAAATTTAGTGGAGAAGCGAACAGATCTATGTCTGGAGTCCCCCATATCACTGTCAATTTTCGAAATACATGAGGATCCAATTTCCACTCGTGGGGATTCACTATCTGTCTGCTCAAAACATCTGCTAAGGAGTTCTGTGCTCCTGGTAGAAACCTTGCCTGAAGATTGAGGTGTAAACAGAGCAGTCTCCCACAAAATCATTGCTTGTCTGCAAAGAGGGTACGAATGGGTTCCCCCTTGCTTGTTGATGTACCACATGATAGTTGTGTTGTCTGTTTGAATCAACACTTGCCCTGGGTGAAGTAAATCTTTGAAAGCCATCAATGCAAATTGGACTGCTAACATCTCCTTCAAGTTGATATGTAAATGTTGAAGTCTGGCAGGCCACGTGTCTTGAACCCATTTTCCATTGAGATGTGCTCCCCAAGCCTTGTCCAAGACATCTGTCGTTAAAATCTGACTCGCCTCTGGTCGGGTCACAGAGAGTCCCTTGTTTAGGTGACATTCCTGAGCCCACCACAAAAATTCCTTTTGAATGCAAGGTATTATTTGAATGACAGTGTCCAGATCTTGGCAGTGTTGTGTCCATATATTTTTGAGATACCATTGTAGCTTCCTCATATGCAGTTTGGCATTGGGAAGCATCAGAATACAAGATGCCATGAACCCCAAGGCTTGAAGGACTGTCCTTGCAGTCAGCCTGGACCGTAGAGACAATTGATGGAAGTAAAGTGTTAGGTTCTTTTGCTTGTCCGGGGTCAAAAAGGCCATCTGGGAAGCTGTATTCAGTCTCACACCCAGAAAGCACATTTCCTGAGAGGGTACTAGACTGGACTTTGTTTCGTTCACAGAATACCCTAGGCACCTTAACACTGCCATCACATACTGTAGATGATGAAGAAGTTCGTGCTTGTCTTGAGCAAGAATCATGCAATCGTCCAAATAAGGATAAATTTGTATTCCTCTTAACCTTAAGAAGGCTATCACTGGAGCCAGAACCTTTGTGAACACCCTGGGCACAGTAGATAAGCCAAAGGGCAATGCAGAGAACTGATAATGTAAAGTCCCAGCCCGAAAACGTGGGTATCTCCTGCAACTGGGCCTGATAGGAACATGAAGGTAAGCCTCTTTGAGATCCAGAGTTACCATCCAGTGATCTTTGCCCAACAGAGGTAGAAGTTGTTGCAACGTCAACATTTTGAATTTTGGAATGTCCAGGTATGTGCTGAGGGTAGATAAATCCAAAATCGGCCTCCAAGTGTTTCCTTTCTTTGGTACTAGAAACAGGCGAGAATAAAATCCTAGGCCCACTTCTGACAGAGGGACCTGTTGTATAGCCCCCATTTGAAGAAGTAAAGAAATCTGCTTGTGAGCCTCTACCCTTTGCTGAGGAGGAACGTCTGGCATGCCTTTGAAAGGAGGCAATGTATGGAAATAAAACTTGTAGCCTCTGTCTATAATGTCCAACACCCATTTGTCCTGGGTGATTAATAGCCAGTTTTGCTTGAAGAGTGCCAACTTTCAAACCAAAGGAGCTGCCAGACAGGAAGAATCTGGCAGCTGAAGATGCAGGTCACTGGGCCTGTTTACGAAAGGACTGGCCCCTGCCCTCACCTGTAGATTGTGCAGGTGAACTCCATGTTCTAGGCCTGAAAGAACTCTGAGCTCTGCCCCTACCACGTCTAGATCTACCCCTAGACTGTAAATCAGAAGAAGGATAAGCCCATCCCTTAGTAGGCCAATTCCTGCTAAACTTAGGAGGCTGCACCTGCAAAAAATCTTTAACAGTCTGCATAGACTTAGCCTTGTCTTCCATTTTCTTCAAGACAGACTCCACAGGAGAACCAAACAAAACTTCAGACTGTAAAGGAGCATCCAAAATTCTAGTTTTAACATGCTCTGACAAATTCTGATCCTTAAGCCAGGCGTGCCTGCGAATAACTGAACCAGTGGCAGCCACCCTGGAAGAAGCCTGTAAAGCATCAAAACCACACTGCAAAGAATGCTTACCCACCTGTTCAGAGGCATGTACCAAATCCTGTAATTCCTTACACTCTATGCCCTCTGCCAAAGCATCCACTTTAGATTTTAGCTGAGTAAGGAGAAAATTCTGGAACTTCAACATATGAAACTGGCAATTCAAAGCCCTCATTGCTAAAGTGGAAGAGGTATACACTTTCTTACCCCATCTATCCAAAGCTCTAGCATCTTTATCCATAGGAACTGGATTCTTTACAACAGAAGCCCTGACACCCTTAGGTCCCTGGCTAATAGTTTCTGGGTCAGCCCTTGGACTCTTATACAGATATTTATGAGCCTCAGGCACTCTGTAATACCTATCTGGCTTAACTGGCGCAGGAGGCAAAGAGTCTGGATTAAGGGAAGCCTCGGAGAAAACGTCTTGAACAACATCCAAAACAGGAGGTATAGCCAAGGGCCTATGCTGTGGTAACAACAAAAATTCCCTAAGCCTCTTTCGGGAATCTGAGAAATCCTGACCTTCCCATTTAAAATGCTCCCTCATAGAATGCAGGGTTTCTGAAAAAGAAAAATCCTCTGGAGGAGAAGCAGAAGGAGTGGAATCCTCTGCGTCTGAATCAGAAAAAGGAGGAAAATCCTGAATGTCTTCAGCCGAAGACTCTGAGTAATCTGAAGCCTGCTCCAAACTTTCCACCTCTGGCTCCACCCTAGGCCTCTTATCAGGAGGGGGCAAAGAACCTCTGATTAAAGAAATTAAATCTTCTGCCATTTTAAGCATGTGTTTTTTAGGCACAGAACCTGCAGAACTAGGACTGACACCCGTGGAAGGCAAACCAGGCCTGCCTTTGGAAGGAGCCTTAGAGATAGAGGGAGAAGGCCTAACCACCTTAGGCAAGGAAGGGAGAACAGCAACCTGAGAGGCCCCCTCAGCCTGACCTGACTCCTGAGAGGCCACATCTTGCAAAATTAAAGCCTCCCCCTGAGACTCAACTGAAACCTCGGCTGGATCCACAGATTCCACTGTAGTTTCTAAAGAACCGGCGTCCGGAATTAACTGAGGCAAGAAAAAACAAAAATATTCCCCAACGGGGTACTTAGCCCAACTTGGTTTCGGTCTGAAACTCAGAATACGAAAATTTCAGAACGCCGAACGGCACTTGCAAACGCTGCTTCTGCATTGGACCATGCGGCAAAAAAGACTGAGGATATGACGTCGGTCATGCGCTTTAATACCCTGACGCTCTGATGTCAGATCTGAGCGCCCATGACCGACGTCAGCCTAATACTTTGGTATTCGGGCCGACCGAGGACAGCGGACTACCCATAAGTTATGACTGCAGCAATGTGAGATGAAGAACATCAGCAATCAGAAGGATGACCAAACTGACCATGGAGATGTACAACACTCAGAAAATGGACAGCTCAACCTTTCTGCAGAGGACTTAAAAATCCATCTGGAGCTAAAGAGACTTGAGTTGGAGGCCAGGCATTTGGAAATGGAAGCTGTGGACAGCAGGCAGAAGCAGCACGAAAAGGAGATGCTGACTCTTCATCAGAGTCATGGAGGTAATGGGGAAGGGAGTAACCAGACCCCAGAAGAACAAAAGATCAGTACATTTCTTCCACAGTTTACAGAGTACAGAGGGGGAATCATTTTGATAGTTTCATTCATATGCTTGATAGGGTATGGAAACTGTATGACATTAACCAAAGGCTCCGGGTATGGTTTCTGACCCCCCCTTACTCCATGGTATGTAAACAGTATGATGATGACCAAAGACTCTGGGTATGGTTCCAGACCCCCTCTTACTCCATGGTAAAGCTGTAACTGTGTTGTCTAAACATTCTGACCATGAATTATTTGATTACACTGCTGTTAATAATTTTATGTTAGAATTGTTTAAGCTAACACCTGAAACTTATAGGAAAAAGTTTTGTGAGCATAGACGCAAGGCAGATGAAAGTGTGTGTGAATATGTTGCTGAACTAAGCACTTATTTTCAAAGGTGGGTGACTAAATGTCAGGTCACCACTTCTAAAGGGTTGGCAGACCTTTTGATGTGGGAACAAGCCCTTAGCACTTCGCATGAGGACATGAGGATTTGGTTAGCTGACAGACAATGTGCTACTTCAGATGATTTGGGGAAAAAGGGAGATCTATACCTAGCAAGCAGGGCACCCTGCACAGGGAAGGGACTCCATGTACTGCTAATGGGTCTAAAGCAACCCATGGTGGGCAGCTCAGACTGCCCCAACAGAATCTGCCAGTAGTAGGGGAAGCCACTAGTCCAGGTACATGTCCAGGACCTATGGTTAAATGTTTTGAATGCAAGCAGTGGGGCCATGTGGCATATAGATGTCCATGGAGGCAAGATGGGGAACAAAAGGTGAGGGAGCCAGTAAATGGGAAGGACAAAATGCCAACAGGAGGCTGTCTCGAGACAACAAGGTACCAAACTACCACAAGAGATTATATCCTATCATAGTGAATGGAAAAGAGGCCATTGCTAAGAGAGACACAGCCTCTGATCTAACCACTGTGAAGCCTGCAATGGTTACAGAGGAGCACTACTTACCTGGGCAGTCTATTCAGTCAGAGCTGTAGGAGGGACCCCATTCCAAATATCTTTGGCTAGGGTTCACCTTGACTGAGAATGTGGAAAAGGAAACCAGAAAGTAGGTGTGTTTGAGGATATCCCTGCAGATGTCCTGATAGGGAATTACTTTGATAATGCAGTACCATGTAGTCATGCAGCTACACGCAGTCAGGCTTGGAGACAGGCATGTGGGTCTGATAGCCTGGGGGAGACCCAGTCAGACCGCATACATGCAGCAAGGACTGGTGAGGTGGTTACTTCTGGGAGGGAGCTACTCTGTAGCAGTGAGAGTGAAGGTGAGCCACAGGTGCTTGTGAGTACTGATGTTCCCTTGGACAGAGTGATTGCAAAGGGAGAGGTGAGTAGTAGTACCCAGGCTGACAGTGAGGCACCACTGTCACAGGGTGCCAGATTTCCTGTGTAAGGGAAGCTGGGAAGGGTTACAAAGAGAGAGTTGAGACAGACAAAACTCTCAGACCCTAAATTACAAGGCCTGAGGCAGGTAGCTAGTGAGGCACCTGATTCTCAAGGGAAGGGGGATTCTGTATCCTGGGACAAAGGGTTATTGTATAGACAGTGGACTCCCTGAGGGAGGCTAGAAGATGAGAGAATACAGCAGCTGGTAGTGCCTAAAGCCTATCATCTGGTGCTTCCAGCCATAGCCCATGATATTCCCTTTGCAAGTCATATGGGCATAAAACATACAAAGAGACGTATTATGCAGAACTTCTATTGACCTGGAATTTCCAGAGATGTAACTGGGTACTGCAGGACCTGTGAGCAGTGCCAAAATGTAAACAAGGCAGGAGACAAGGTGAGAGCTCCTTTGCTGCCTTTGCCTGTGATTGTGGAGCCATTTCAGAAGGTAGTGATGGATATTGTGGGGCCTCTGAGTACCCCAAATTCCACAGGAAAAAAGTACATCCCATTGGTAGTAGATTATGCTACAAAATACCCTGAGGCAGTGGCTTTGTCCTCCACTGAGGCAGAAAAGGTGGCAAATGCTGTGTTAGAGATTTTCAACAGGGTATGCTTCCCAAAAGAAATTCTGACTGACAGAGGTGCCAATTTCATGTCAGACCTGCTGGCTTATCTGTGGAAGTACTGTGGAGTGAAGCACTTAAAGACCACCCCTACCATCCCAGACTAATGGCCTTGTTGACAGGTTAAATTCTGCAATCAAGTCCATGCTACGGGCATTTGCAGACCAGTTTAAAAGGGAGTGGGACAAATATTTACCCCATCTGTTTGCTTACAGAGAGGTTCCCCAGGAATCCACAGGTATTTCACCCTTTGAGCTGCTGTATGGGCATAGGGTGAGGGACCTCTAGATTTAATTCGAAATGAGTGGAAAGATGAGTGTGAATCTCACAAGGAGTCTGTTGTGGCATATGTCCTAAACCTCATGACAAGGCTCAGGGAACTCATGGGCTTGGCCCTGGAGAACCTGGCAGAAGCCCAATAGCAGAAAAAGGTCTGGTATGACAGGAATGCTCGAGCTAGAGAGTATGTTGTAGGGCAGCAGGTACTGGTTCTCATTCCTGTCAGACACAACAAGCTACAAGCAGATTACGAGGGACCCTACAAGGTGGTAAGAAAGGTACGTGATGTTAACTACATAGTAGAACTGCTAGGCAGGAGGCAGGGGCAGAAATTGTACCATGTTAACATGATGAAACCTTACCATGATAGGGAGGCCCTTGTGCTTAGCAGAAGATGTCTGAGGGAGATCTAGTGATTGATTTCCAAAGTAAGGCTTGGACTGACACCTCAGTGGAAGGGGTAGCAATGTCCCAGCAGCTATCTCCTACCCAGGTTTGAGAAATCCGAGCAGTTTTACAGGAGTTTTGGGACATGTTCACTGAAAAACCAGGGTGCATCCACTGGTGCAGCACCAGATGGATACAAGACCTCAAAGGTCTATTAGGCAGGCCCCATACAGGCTGCCTGAGAGAGTCAAACAGACTCTGAGGGAGGAGATACAGGACATGTTGAACTAGGGATGTTTCAAGAGTCCAAGAGTCCCTGGGCCTCCCCGGTGGTGTTGGTGCAAAAGAAGGATGGCAGCACTAGATTCTGTGTGGACTACAGGAAATTAAGTAGTCACACAGAGTCAGATGATTACCCCATGCCTAGGACAAGTGAGGCCCTAGAGCAGCTGGCTGGGGCTTAGTATCTTACCACCACTGGTCTTACCAGGGGTTATTGGTAGGTGCCCCTGACTCCCAGTGCTGCAGAGAGGTCAGCCTTTGTGACTCTCTTAGGCTTGCATGAGTTCACAAAGATGCCCTTTGGGAAGAAAAATGCCTCCGCTACTTTCCAGAGGCTGGAAGATCATATCCAAGTAGGAGGGTTTGCCCTTGCTTACCTAGATGATACTGCTGTCTACAGCTATTCCTGGCAAGAGCACCTTCAACATGTCAGGGAGGTGCTGGGCAGACTACAGAGGGCAGGGTTGACCATTAAGCCGAGCAAATGTCAGGTGGGTATGGCAGAGGTCTCCTACCTGGAACACAGACTGGGGAATGGTGAGAACAGGCCAGAACCTGCCAAGGTGGAAGCCATTTAAGCATGGCCTGCACCTGTTACCAAAAAACAGGTGAGGGCATTCTTACAGACAGCAGGCTACTAGAGGAAGTTTGTCCCCAATTATAGTACCATAGCTGCTCCCCTCACAGACCCAACAAGGAAAAACAGGCCAGATAAGTTAGTGTGGACCCCAGCATGTGAGCAGGCATTCCAGAAGCTTAAAGAAGCTTTGGGAGGACCCCCTGTGGTAGCCAGTCCAGATTACAGCAAAGAATTTGTTGTGCAGGTGGATGCTTCAAACCATGGGGTGGGGGCTGTACTTAGTCAGATTTCTTCTGAGGGAGGAGAGCACCCAGTGGTTTATCTCAGTTACAGGCTTCAACCCAGGCAAGAATGCTATGCAGCTGTAGAAAAGGAATGTCTAGCCATAGTGTGGGCACTGCAGAAACTTCAGCCTTATCTGTATGGAAGAAAATTCACTGTAGTTACAGATCACAACCCCCTAACATGGTTACACCGAGCCAGCCAGCAAAATGCCAAGTTGATAAGATGGGAGCCTAGGGTTGCAAGCATTTATGTCAGTGAAGTACCACAGCGGGGTTAGCAATGCCAAAGCAGATGGGCTCTCAAGACAGGGAATGGGGTAAGGTATACTCAGATAGACCTAATCCTCTCACGCAATGTTTCTCTAGGGTCACTTGAAAAACTAGCTTGAGTTCTCTGGGGGGTAGACATGTGAAGGCTGCCAGCCTAGCCAGATAGAATTTTGAAGATAATTCTATGTCATTGTAAATATGAATATAATCCAGAGGCTTGTCTTCTTAAAATGTAAGAAAACTGGGTTAAATGATGAACTTCAAAAATGTAACCACAGTGCACTCTGCTGGAAGAAAGCTGATGGGTCAAGCATTGTACTACTGTTTGATATCAAGGCTCAGAGACTAATGTCTGAACTGAGGAATTCCTTCTATTGTTTTGAGACCAGAGTTAATTGCTAGATTTTGCATATATATAATGTATTTTATTGCTGTAGTTTCCTGGCCAGGTGCAAAATCAAAGAACTGTTAAAACTCTGAGTTTTTGTTAGCCTGGGAACCACAAAAGAATGATGCAATCTAAAATGAGTCAGCAGTGATGTATTATTTTTAAGACTTTCTCAGAGAGAATCAGAGAATTTTGCATTTTTCTTCAGAACTGACCACTCACCAGTACTCTGCCTTTGCTCTATATGTACAGTAAGTTTATTTAAAACCATGATTGCTCTTAGAGTTAGATAGAAATTTAGTCAGATTTAGTTTAGCTGTTTTCTATATGTATGTCAGACTACTCTAGAGTATTATTTTAAGCAGTTTCATGTGATTTCTGAACTCTTGACTAGCATTATGTTGAATTGAAGAGATTTGTCTTGTGTTTTTATTATTAAATATTTTTAAACCTTTCATCTGTGGCTGCTTTGTGTAGAGATAATTTAAGCTCTATAGTGCTTGCATGTATTTGGTGATAATGTACAAAGCCACTCCAAATAAGCCTTGCTGTTTTATTACACTTACTAATTGGATAATAATATTGCACAGTAATAATTGGACATCCTTTGGTAAGGACCTTATTAGTAGCTGATATTAGTGGATGGTGGCAGCTGATACTACTTTATAGACTGGCAGGAAGGGGCATAGCTGGAGAACCTGTGCCAGCCTTCCCCAGGAGTGTCTGTGTGTTTGATTATAACTCATATCTTAAAGTAAGTGTGTGTGTGTGTGTGTGTGTGTGTGTGTGTGTGTGTGTGTGTGTGTGTGTGTGTGTCAGCTACTTGGGCAGGGACACAAAGTACTGGTTGAACAGATAGGGTCCTGGAGGTTTTATCTTGACCACTAGGCTGAGACCAGTGCCCTATAACTGTGCCAGTGGGGAGTCTTACTGGGGATCTTGAGAGAAAGGGAGAAACCAGCCCCAGACTGACTGTGATCTCTGTGTGCTCTTAAGGGAAATTGTACTTTACTGTGTTATCCCTCCCAATGTGGATGCCCATCACTTGTGCTAGTGGTGAGGATTGAGGCTCCTTGATTACTGGGTCAGTACACGGGCATCACACACCATAAGAGCTTGCAACTCAGACACTTTTCTTGCAGAGGCCAGAGCAACCAGTAAAACTGTTTTTGATGTTAATAACCTGAAGTCAGCCAGATGGGCTGGTTCAAATGGAGCAAGCGTTAAGTTCTCTAACACTAAATTAAGATCCCAAGGAAGAGTAACCTGTTTTTTTTTTTTGAGGTCTCTTATGCAATATCCCTTTCAAAAACATTTTGACATGGGAATGCCTTGAAAGAAGGGGATCCATCAGCATATGTGCTGAAATGGTTGGCAAATGAACCTTCATGGAGGAGAAAAGTAACTCACACAAATACTGTAAAACTAGAGAAATATTAGTCCTGAATGGGTGGTAGTTACATTGTGTTGGTACCAACTAGAAAACCTTTTCCATTTGTTAATATATGATTTTCTAATAGCAGGCTTTCTTGCCCCCATTGGTATCTACTGCACATCCTCAGTAAAAAGGTGCCTAAAAGGTACTAAGACCATATCATCCAGGTAGTCAACTGAAATTGTTTGGAGCCAATATGTATTAAACACCCATGTTTGTGTATGCGCAAGTCTAATCTGTGAAGAAGATTGTGGTAACTGACCCTGGCAAATTCCAAAAGAAGGAAAAACAACTGTACCAGAAAGGAGTCACCACAACGTTTTTTGGGGGATTACTTCTGAATCTTCAGAAGTATCCTGGATATCAGTGGAAAGGATTGAAAAGCGTACAAGAACATTCCTACCCAAAGAAAAGAAAAAAAAAGGTATCTGTCTTCTGGGCTTTTTGCATGGAGTCCTGGAGCAGGAACATGCCAGCTGATTGTTTAGAGAGAAGGCAAAAAAGGTCTATTTGAGGAACTCCTCACAGATGGCTCAAACATTGGAAAACCCCTCTGATCTAGTTTCCATTCTTGAGGGTCTGCCTTTGTCCTGCTCAGCTTGCCTGTCAAACAAATTTTCTCTGACAGAATGTAGGAACTCTGTAGGGTGAGATTGTGCTTGTAAAACTATACCCCATGCTAACACGGCTACAGTGCATAGCGGATAAAGATCCATCTCTCCCTTGCTTGTTTATGCGCTACATCAGTGTGGCATTGTCCGTAACAAGTTGAAGTGGTCCTGGGGACCAAAGGTGATTCCGTGAGTTGAGTGCCTTGATAAGGACAAGCTTCACTTTTATGTTTATTTGCTTGTGCCTGCTTTTCTTGACCCAGATACCTTGCACTTTTAACCCCTTCACAGTGCTCCTTCAAGTAAAGTCTGAGGCATCTGTGGTGACTGACTGCATTAGAGCAGGAAGGGAGTAGGAGAGGCCTGGATTCCGGTATATTTGATGTGTTCACCAAGTGATTTCTTCCCACAAATCCATCCCAAAATTTGAATCTGAAAAGATAATGGTTGTTGGTGCTGAGACCAAAAATCCTTCAGAAACCATTATATCTTAATCATGTGAAGTCTTGTCAGAGGTATCATGAGAATCATTGATGGCATAAGACCCAGAATCCTAAGGTATTCCCTCCAGTGACCAAAGTCTGAGTGGAAAACACCTGGAATAGATCTAAATATAGATCATTTTTTTTCCTGTGCAAGAAAAGCTGTTTGTACTGAGGTATCTATCAGATTCTCCAGGAACACAATATTGTGTGATGGAGTCAAAAAAGATTTTTGAATGTTCTCTTGGAATCCCAGCCTGTATGAGATCCCTCACCTAAGTCAGAGATTCCTGACACTTTGAAAAAGACTCTCCCCGGGATTCATGAAGCTTGGCGCAAGGCCGGTGTAAGGCCTGCGCCGGCGGTGCAGTGAATAGTCGGCGTAGTAGCACCATATGCATAGTAATGAGAGCGCGCCGCAACCACAGACACGTGCGTAGTGTACGTGAGCGAGCCCAAGTAGGATGCGTCCGGAGGCGTGGCTAAGCCGGCAGGCGATGAGCAACCTAATGTGCTGACTGCCACGGTCCGCCCATAATAGTAATGGCAGCAGCCAGGGCCCGTGCAGAATGAAACGCACGTAAAAGTATGCAACACAGTACCCGTCCCAACAAAACGGAGAAGCAAACACAACCCACGAAGCCCTAAGTGTACCCGTCCAAGGAACAAAGGATACGCGTAACACCGTGTTCGTCACGCAATGCACCGTCAGTGGGCATACCCAGAGAAGGTGTACCGCAGCATGTCAGCGCGCCGCACCGACATAGGAGTATCGACTAAGGTTACCACCTGTCCCACTTTGCGAGGGGCAGTCCCTCTATGGGCAGTTGTGTCCCGATAAAAAATATGAAAAACGGCAAATGTGCCAAGATTGTAGGACATAATTATATCCCGTATTTAATGTAATGGTTGCATGAAATGGTTATTTCCGTAACTAAAATACCTAAATGTCACAAGAAACAGAATAAGCACCCAAACTGCTACAACAATAAGCTTTTATTTAGGCAAACAAGTGAAGTTCTATGCTATATAGTGACTGTGGGTATGTGTCGGCCTGTAAAATCTGATGTGAGTCCCGAAAATGTCCCACCTTGGCCATTGGAAAAGGTGGCAACCCCAGTAGCGACATGGGCATGGTCACCAGGGTTACCAGCTGTCCCACTTTGCTATGGACAGTCCCTCATTGGACAGTTGTGTCCCGCCAAAACTCGAAAAATGGCAAATGACCTGAGATATCCGGGGAAAAATATTCCCTCAATATACCTGTAATAGTAGCATAAAACATATATTATGTATATGAAACACATACATGGCATAAGAAACCGAATAAGGAACCCAAATGCTACCAGAATAAGCGTATATTATGGCAAACAAGTGAAGTTCTGTCAACTCCACTTGCTGTGGGTATGTGTCGTCCTGCAAAATCCGATGTTTCCACAAAAGATGTCCCACTATGGGCATTGGAAAAGGTGTCAACCATAATGGTCACAAGCAGTAGTGAGAGTACACAGCCGGGTAGCTGTGTCGACATAACAACAGGAAGGAACCAAGATACCCTAAACACAGGCAAACATGTGCATAGCAACATGTCCCACACCCAGCAACGTGTTTGTCGCATACACAGGACGGCGTATGTCTAAGTGTAATATCCAGAAGCAGAACCCATGCATGCAAATGTAATACACAATAGCCCCATTGTAGCATGTAAGTCCCACCAATGTACGCTTGTGCAGCTACACACCTACACACAATGGGCATACCTGAAATGTGGTAAGAAGTATTGTTTTAGGCAGTGCCACGCGGCCAAATATGTACCCCACATGTCACCAACCCACCTCAGGTACAGATATGGAAATGGCTGCATGTGAATGTGTCTGCAGAATGTGTACATCCCGCATGTGGTATGTACCCGTCCAAACCATATAGGTTTACATACACGGTGCACATAACTGTACACATGTGGACAAGTCGGGATGTTGAACCACCGCACCGATGATTAGCTATGCAGACAAGTCAAACACATATAGCGGAACATGTGCCTACCAAACAGGACGTCCTAACAGGGTGCCACAGGCACAGAAGGCGAAGGTGGGACATCCCATGTGGAGAGTAGCGTTGCGGGCCAAACACACACGGTCAAGGTAAAGGACGGAACAACATGCATATGGCGGATGGATGTTGTTAGAAAATATATATAGAAACACATATGAAGTGCCAGTTTAGAAGCAAAATACTATATAATGCATTGAATTGTACTGTACAATATGGCAGTAGAAATGATCATGCATGTAATTGGTGAAGCTTAGCTGCAGTGTGATCGAACTCTGACCCTGGCAGTAACCAGTTCAGCAGGCTTATGTCTCTCAGCATTAATTATCTGCTGGGTTACAGAAAAATAAATGTATGTACATGTATAACATCCTCCCTTCCCCTGAGGAGGATGGCCTTGTGAGCTCTATCGAAGATAGAGTACAACTCCTTACCAGACAGACAAAGGAACGTATTAAGAAATTAACTGACTATTGTATCGGAACAGTCCAGGGTCCTTGAAACAGCAACAATTACAGAAGGACACTGTAATTGACCAGGTGCCTTGCAAGGCTGTGTTATTCTCATGGGAAAACATTTTAAAAGCATGACCTCAGCACCCTCGTATGTATAGAATATTGCGGACCATAGTGATGGAAATGCCCTGTGACTGACCACGTCAGTAAGGTGGGCAAAAGCTGATTGTAAACACTATATAAAGAAATTGCTTACTGTATAGAGTCAGACAAAACTCTCATACTTGGACTGTATAGTTGTTTGCCTGCCTGTGTACACTACTAAAACGTTGTGAACCCGAGCTTCCTGTGTTATTGACTGTCACTTAGAAAAGCCGACTGATTTCTACAGTCTGGTTTTAACAACTTATTTGACATTGTGGTCCTTCTTAGCCGGAATTCCCTTGGTAAGCTACAGGTCAGAGTGCATGGGTGGTTAGACATCTGCGCAGGAGAATTTGCCTAAATGGTTCTTCTTGAGTGAAAAGACCTCCGACTGAATTGTTGTGTGTAAAGAGGCTGTCCACTGTCTGATCTGTGGCTGAAAGCGGAAAACTGGATCCCAAGAAGAAAACGTGCAGTCATAAACAGGAGGCTCAGGTAAGGAGAGTTTGCCTCTTTGTCTCTATTGTAGATCAGGGACCAGGCTACATTGTGTTTCTGTTAACAGTTGTGATAGCAGGTCGAAGACCAATCCAAGTAGTTTTAAATGTGGACATAGATCAGGGGAACACAGAGTAGAGTAAATAGTCATTGTAGACACTACAGTGGATACAGGGAAGGAGATACCACGTGGTACGAGAGAAGGGTTACGTAACAGTCGTGTAGAAGACATGGGAGATTAGTGCACAAACAGATCGTGTGATCCGCTTTCGACGGGTGATGTGAAGTATATGCAATTGCAGAGAGCACATAATGTGAGATATTCTGCAAAATGGGGTAATAAATATGACATTGATGGTATATTCGACAAAATATCGTTACTGAAACATTGGAATCACTTAAAATGTGACGCAGATGTTCTAGGGTAACCACCTGTCCCACTTTGTGAGGGACAGTCCCTCTTTGACCAGTTGTGTCCTGCAAACAAACTGAACAAATGGCAAATGTCCTGATATCTTAGGACAAAAATATTTCATATATCTTCTCTAATGGTAGCATAAAACAGTTATTTTGTATCTGAAACACCAAAATATCATAATAAACAACAAGCAACTCAAATGCTACAAGAATAGGTTGCTCTCCTGGCAAAAAGTGAATTGCTGCCCTTTGTACTGGCCGTGGGTATGTTTTGCCCTGCAAAATCACACGTTCCTAACACTAATGTCCCACTTTGTGCATTTGAAAAGGTGGCAACCCTAACATGTGCAGGCGAAAAAACAGCGACAATTGGGTATCCGTCAAGCACATAGGTGGATTGAGGTAGTGAACCGAAGGGAACAGAACACTAAAAATGCGAAAGCATCATTAGTAGTGTATATGAAACACATACATGGCATAAGAAACCGAATAAGGAACCCAAATGCTACCAGAATAAGCGTATATTATGGCAAACAAGTGAAGTTCTGTCAACTCCACTTGCTGTGGGTATGTGTCCTGCAAAATCCGATGTTTCCACAAAGATGTCCCACTATGGGCATTGGAAAGGTGTCAACCATAATGGTCACAAGCAGTAGTGAGGTACACAGCCGGGTAGCTGTGTCGACATAACAACAGGAAGGAACCAAGATACCTAAACACAGGCAAACATGTGCATAGCAACATGTCCCACACCCAACAACGTGTTTGTCGCATACACAGGACGCGTATGTCTAAGTGTAATATCCAGAAGCAGAACCCATGCATGCAAATGTAATACACAATAGCCCCATTGTAGCATGTAAGTCCCACCAATGTACGCTTGTGCAGCTACACACCTACACACAATGGGCATACCTGAAATGTGGTAAGAAGTATTGTTTTAGGCAGTGCCACGCGGCCAAATATGTACCCCACATGTCACCAACCCACCTCAGGTACAGATATGGAAATGGCTGCATGTGAATGTGTCTGCAGAATGTGTACATCCCGCATGTGGTATGTACCCGTCCAAACCATATAGGTTTGCACACGCCACGGTGCACATAACTGTACACATGTGGACAAGTCGGGATGTTGAACCACCGCACCGATGATTAGCTATGCAGACAAGTCAAACACATATAGCGGAACATGTGCCTACCAAACAGGGCGTCCTAACAGGGTGCCACAGGCACAGAAGGGAAGGTGGGACATCCCATGTGGAAAGTAGCGTTGCGGACGGCCAAACACACGGTCAAGGTAAAGGGCGGAACAACATGCATATGGCGGGTGGATGTTGTTAGAAAAATATATATAGAAACACATATGAAGTGCCAGTTTAGAAGCAAAATACTATATAATGCATTGAATTGTACTGTACAATATGGCAGTAGAAATGATCATGCATGTAATTGGTGAAGCTTAGCTGCAGTGTGATCGAACTCTGACCCTGGCTGTAACCAATTCAGCAGGCTTATGTCTCTCAGCATTAATTATCTGCTGGGTTACAGAAAAATAAATATATGTACATGTATATCATCCTCCCTTCCCTGAGGAGGATGGCCTTGTGAGCTCTATCGAAGATAGAGTACAACTCCTTACCAGACAGACAAAGGAACGTATTAAGAAATTAACTGACTATTGTATCGGAACAGTCCAGGGTCCTTGAAACAGCAACAATTACAGAAGGACACTGTAATTGACCAGGTGCCTTGCAAGGCTGTGTTATTCTCATGGGAAAACATTTTAAAAGCATGACCTCAGCACCGTATGTATAGAATATTGCGGACCATAGTGATGGAAATGCCCTGTGACTGACCACGTCAGTAAGGTGGGCAAAAGCTGATTGTAAACACTATATAAAGAAATTGCTTACTGTATAGAGTCAGACAAAACTCTCATACTTGGACTGTATAGTTGTTTGCCTGCCTGTGTACACTACTAAAACGTTGTGAACCCGAGCTTCCTGTGTTATTGACTGTCACTTAGAAAAGCCGACTGATTTCTACAGTCTGGTTTTAACAACTTATTTGACATTGTGGTCCTTCTTAGCGAATTCCCTTGGTAAGCTACAGGTCAGAGTGCATGGGTGGTTAGACATCTGCATGGGAGAATTTGCCTAAATGGTTCTTCTTGAGTGAAAAGACCTCCGACTGAATTGTTGTGTGTAAAGAGGCTGTCCACTGTCTGATCTGTGGCTGAAAAGCGAGGAAAACTGGATCCCAAGAAGAAAGCGTGCAGTCATAAACAGGAGGCTCAGGTAAGGAGAGTTTGCCTCTTTGTCTCTATTGTAGATCAGGGACCAGGCTACATTGTGTTTCTGTTAACAGTTGTGATAGCAGGTGAAGACCAATCCAGGTAGTTTTAAATGTGGACATAGATCAGGGGAACACAGAGTAGAGTAAATAGTCATTGTAGACACTACAGTGGGTACAGGGAAGGAGATACCACGTGATGCGAGAGAAGGGTTACGTAACAGTCGTGTGTAGAAGACATGGGAGATTAGTGCACAAACAGATCGTGTGATCCGCTTTCGACGGGTGATGTGAAGTATATGCAATTGCAGAGAGCACATAATGTGAGATATTCTGCAAAATGGGGTAATAAATATGACATTGATGGTATATTCGACAAAATATCGTTACTGAAACATTGGAATCACTTAAAATGTGGCGCAGATGTTCTAGGGTAACCACCTGTCCCACTTTGTGAGGGACAGTCCCTCTTTGACCAGTTGTGTCCTGCAAACAAACTGAACAAATGGCAAATGTCCTGATATCTTAGGACAAAAATATTTCATATATCTTCTCTAATGGTAGCATAAAACAGTTATTTTGTATCTGAAACACCAAAATATCATAATAAACAACAAGCAACTCAAATGCTACAAGAATAGGTTGCTCTCCTGGCAAAAAGTGAATTGCTGCCCTTTGTACTGGCCGTGGGTATGTTTTGCCCTGCAAAATCACACGTTCCTAACACTAATGTCCCACTTTGTGCATTTGAAAAGGTGGCAACCCTAACATGTGCAGGTGAAAAAACAGCGACAATTGGGTATCCGTCAAGTACATAGGTGGATTGAGGTAGTGAACCCGAAGGGAACAGAACACTAAAAATGCGAAAGCATCATACGTACAAAGAAGATAATAATACAGTATTAGCGACAGCCCCCCACCACCACCTCCGATACCACATCCAGGATATGAAGCGGGAGGGCAGGCTAGTCCCCCCCACGTTATCCTGTGGCAACAGACGTATCACAACGACCAAATGTAAGAGAAGCTATTGAAACCACATCCCGAACTCGTAAAATACCTAGGGACACTCAAGTAAGAAGAGAGTCACTAGAACAGAGTGAGGATATCTGTCAATTAATTGAAGTACCGAACCCTCATGCAGGACAGGAAGGCCAGGACCCAACTCCCTTAGTGTATAGACCGTGGACACCAGAAGATATCTGGAAAGTCACAGAGGGAATTCCCCATCTACAAAGTAATCATTATTCACCATGCAATACCCTTGTATCTTCTGACAGAAAAGCAAAGGGGGAATGGCGGATGGTACAGGATTTACAAGCTGTAAATCATGTAATAATACCTAGGGTACCGATGTTGCCAGACCCACACACTATATTGAATGCTATGAACCCGCCACAGAAGTATCTTACCGTGGTACATATAAGCTATGCTTCCTTTCAATACCTATACATCCAGATAGTCCGTATTGTTTTGCATTTACATTCAGGGTAACAGATACAGCCATACCCGGCTATCGCAGGGATACTGTGAAAGTCCAACGATATTCGCACAGGAGATGGCTAGCAACATACCTGTGTTTACTCCACCCGGGGCCAGTCAAGTTTTACTTTATGTGGATGATATTCTGCTTGCGGCCCCTACCCAGCAGCAATGTAGGGAAGATACAATAGCATTATTGAAATATTCAGCAGAACAGGGACATAAATTAAGCAAGCATATATTGCAACTACAGAGAATACAGGTCAAGTACCTGGGATATGTGGTATCCAAGGAGGGTAGAACATTACATGACGATAGGAAGGCAGCAATTTCACAAGCACCCAAGCCAACTACCAAGAAGGGAATGATGTCCTTCCTGGGCCGAATAACTTTTGTCGAAGCTGGTTACCAAACAATGCTTTGGAATCTGCTCTATTGTCTGCTTTAATCTTTAATACACCTATGGCAGCACAAGATATACTACACTGGATTCCAGTAGCACAAACAGCTTTATGCAGACTAAAACGATTGATAGCTTCAACATCTGTTTTAGGTCTCCCGAATAATCATAACAGATGTTGTCAGACTGTAGATTGTAAGCAGGGATATATGACGTCAGTCTTGACGCAACAGCATGGAAGTAAATAACGCCCCATAGCTTACTACTCATCGCAGTTGGACACAGTGGCATGGTCAGTGCCACATTGTGTACAGGCAGTTGTTGCAGCACCCATGGCAGTACAGGCCTCGGCCTCAATGTTATTATTCCACCCTCTCACTGTGAGAGTGTCTCATGCAGTTGCGATCATTCTGCTGCAAGAGAAAATAGCATTCCTGACCCGTGCTAGACATCTGTCTTGTTTGACCATACCCGAGTCAACCTCATATGGTGATTGAACATTGTACAACATTAAACCTATCAACGTCACGTCCGACACCTGTGTATGGCACACCACACAGTTGCCTACAGGAAATGGAGGAAATAACTCCACACAGACAGGACATCACTGATATACCCTTAGATGATGCAGAGGTGACAGTTTATGTGTACGGATCATGTAGAAAGAGTCCTACAGGAAAGAATCAAGTAGGTTATGCAGTAGTTATTGATAATGAGATTGTAGAAGCCCAACCCCTGCAGCATAATGTATCTGCTCAAGCAGCACAATCGATAGCTTTAACACGTGCTTGTACTCTAGCGAAAAACTGATGTGTGGACATTTATACCGACAGTCAGTATGTTGTCTCTACAGTGCATGTTTATGAGCAGCAGTGGAAGAATAGGGGAATGATAACATCCACCGGTAAACCGATTAATCATGCGCAATTGATCTTGAATGCATTATATTCCATTCCGTTACCCACCAAAGTAGCTAATTGTAAATGTGCAGCTCATACAAAGCAACAGGATAACATTAGGAAAGGTAAGGCACGAGCTGATGCAGCTGCAAAACAAGCAGCCTCACAGTCGGAAAGTGTCTTTTTGAATGAGGAATGACAATCCTCAGACATTCTAGATGTAGAAATGTTACAAACAATGCAAACATCAACTACGAAAGCAGAAAAGCAGACGTGGGTATGACGAGGAGCAATCCTTGAAAGCGGACTGTACATATCCACAGTGAGAAAGCTAACATTAACGTCTAATGTATTCAGATATGCGGCTTTGTTGAGCCATGGGTAGAGCCATGTCTCAACAGGGGGGATGGTACAGTTGGTTAACAGAATATTCCTAACATACGGAACTAGGAACCACATACAAACATCATGAGCAGCGTGTCATATTTGCAGTAAACATCAAGCACAGGGAGCATTTAAACTGAAGGGAGTGGGTTTCCCTACACCACCATAACCGTTCCGTACTATTTGTATGGAGTTTATACAGCTGAATAAATGTGAAGGGAAGAAATACTGTTTAGTGATTATAGATATATTATCAAAATGGGTAGAAGTATTCCCAACCAGGAATCCGGATGCAGCAACAGTGGCAAAGGTCCTAGTAAAATAAAGTATCCCTAGATCTGGCATACTGTAAAGAAGCTACAGTGACAATAGAACACATTTTGTGAACCAGACAATCCAGCAACCTGGGGGATTATGTTGTATTTCCATGAATAATCATTGCATGTACAACCCACAGTCAGCATGACTGGTGGCGAGGTACAATGGGATCCCGAGAAATAAGTTGAGGAGGTTGATGGGTGACACCCAGACGAGTTGCATTTGCTGTCTACCTCTAGCATTGCTGAGCATGACAACAGTTCCAAATGTAAAGTGTTTGACCCCTTGAGTAGTATTTGGAATGGCATATCATGTGCCACAGTGGAAAGCTGTCATGCCTGCAGAGCTGGAGGTTGATGGCTCATTAGCAAGTGACATGAGAGGATTGTTAACCAATAACACTGTTTTTCAGTTAAACTCTTTTACAGATAAAGAGCAAGCGAAGCCGGACGCATAGCTGACTCCAGTATCCTGGGTGTATTTCACTGTTATCCAAAAAGTAACTTGCCGAGTCCAACGTGGGAAGGTCCGTACCAGGTACTGTTGGCAACGCCTACTGCAGTAAAGTTTGCGGAGAGGTCGTCCTGGGTTCACCTCACCTTTTCAAACCCGGTAAAGGATATCAAGTCTGATTTACATGTTGTAGCCGATATACCATAGAGACAGAATCACCCGGGCCAGAGTGTATAACAATACAAAGCAACCCCAAAGACATTTGGTTTACTGTCTTACTGATCATACACCTATTAACCATGTTTGTGGTGACTTTACATTTGCTGGGACCTTACCTGCATATAACTACACTGATACAAATAGTGATACGTGATGAACTGGCCACAGAGTGGCATCCAAACTTCAACACATACCTAGGCATGGCGTGTGCATGTACAGACTATGAACATTTCAAATTGCTGTGTTTGTACTGCCATACCTACATCATATGGAGGACTTCCGATGTATGTTGTCCCCTTGGGGATAGATTGAGACTTGTGAATATTTACACTTTGATACAGGTTCTGTGAGATCACAGGACAAAGTGGCACTGTACTTACCTGTTACACAAAAAGGAAATGTTTGTTTTCATAAACATGATACAGTTCAAGTTGGTGGGAGTAATTGTAACATAACTGTGTCTTACAAATGTCATATAACAGCCAAAGATCACAGTACTAGTTGTAGCACCATTCATGATTTGTATTGAAGCTTCATGTGAACAACGTGGAAAGATGTGCAGAAACATCCTGAATTGTATACACAGTCCTCTGTTATAGACAGGAAAATGTTACATGCAGAGTTAACCCACATCAGTAGTAAAGTAGAATATTGTTATTTTGTTTGTGGGCAAAAAGCATATCAATGGTTACCTGAGAATTGGTCCGGCAGTTGTTTTTTGGGTTATCTGGCTCCAGTCATATGACATACTGCACAATTGCCTCTGGGTACGAAATGAACTGTAAGACATATAGCTCGAAGAACTGGGAACACAGTCGAGAAACCTACTAATCCAGTGGGTGAAATGGAAGCTGTTCTGAAGAATCATTTTTCTGCAAGAGATAAAGGAATATTGACTCATATGGACTTGAGTGACAGTGTTATATCCTGGGCTGGAACAATCCCAGCTTGTGGAGTAGTGAAATCAATCAGGGAACAGAGGAAGTTGTCAAAACCTGTCGGAGGAATGAGAAATGTGACTTTTCGCTCTTGAACTTGTGACTGATGAACTGGATGCAATGAGAACTGTTGTGTCACAAAATGTAATAGCTCACGACTGCACCCTGGCGGCGAGAATTGGTACGTGTGCGCTTATCAAAGAAGACCGCTGTGTCTAAGTACCACATAATACGCACGATATCAACGCCCACCTAGAGGTAATACAGCAGGTGTCAGCCATGGTGGAACCAGGCCCAAACCCACTGACGAACTATTTCCACAAACCATTTGGTGGATGGGGTTCAGTCATACTGAATATCTTGATTGCCATTTGTGTTGTTCTGCTCATATTGGGAGCATGTGTCTGTTGCGGGATACTTTGCATGAAAGTATTAGTCAGGGACTCTGTCGACGTATCTGTAACCGAGACTATGTATCAAGAGCTGTAGCGGTATTTGTTAATACAAAATGAAATCCTTTCTGAAATGTACAACAAATGACTTGCCTAGTTAAACGTTCCAGAGAGGAAGAGGCTAGGGAATGAAATAATGTTGTATATGTTTCTGGATAGAATAGAAGCAATCAAAGGAGGGAGAATGTTAGGAAAAATATGTATTTAAACATATATATGACGTGGTAGTTTAGAAGCAAATAGTGTATAATGCATATTATTCTATTTTACAATATGGCAGTAGAACTTATCATGCATGTAATTGCCTGTAGTGTAGCTGCAGTGTGATCGAACCCTGACCCTGGCAGTAACCAGTGCAGCAGGCGTATGTCATTCAGCATTAGTCATTTGCTGGGTTAGAGAATAATAAATGTATGTACAGGTATATCTTTCATCCTTCCACTGAAGAGGATGGCCTTGTGAGCTCTATCTAAGACAGAGTACAGCTGCTCACCAGGGAGACAAAGGAACCTAGTAGGAAATGAAGGGACGATCGTATCTGAACAGTCTTGGAACCTTGACAGAGCAGAATTTACAGAAGGACATTGTAATTGACTATGTGGCTCGCAAGGCTGTGCTATCCTCATGGGAAAACATTTAATAAGCATTACCTTAGCACTGTTGTAGGAATACAATATTGTGGCCTATAGTGATGTAAATGCCCTGTGACTGACCACATCATTAAGGTGGGCAAAAGATGATTGTAAACACAATACTCATACAGCTGTTTCTTGTATAGAGTCAGACAAAACTCTAAACTTGTACTGCATAGTTATTTGCCTCCTGGTGCACACTATTAAAACGTTGTTAATCTGAGCTTCCTGTGTTATTGACTGTCAGTTTGAAAAGACTAATGAGTGTTACAGTTTGATTTAAACAACGTAATTGACAGATGTGTATGTTCTAGCATGGGAATAGGTCAAGCCAACCACCACAATCACCATGTGTACCACATACAAACAGCCAGTAACACGCAGTAGTAGTGCATGAAGGCATACACGACTGTGGGAATAGTACAGGACATATGGCACGTGCCAAGTGCAGATGCATGACACAAAACCCCAGGATGGGGCTCCCTGCAAAGAGGAACATGTGCCAACCACACCTCCCACAGATGTACCGGCAATAAAAACACATGCCAAACACACAGAAACAGTACTGTCCAACACACGACTGCAACGGAGGCTGGTCAAACACCAACATGAAGCATGCACAAACAGGGACATGTGTAATTGTTGCCTTAACACCCCCCCATAGGCCAAAGAAGAATAGAATGGACATATGCATGTAATGTTGTGAAGGATGTGTGGTAGTCCTCAGTCTCACAGTGTTAGGGACACAGATACACTGTCATCAACCGTGACGTATGTGCACTGTAGACAGCATACCTGCAAGTAATACAGAGGACAATCACGTGCCACAGAAATATACACATGAGAAAGAGGATAGGGGATAGACAAGTGTAAATGGGACAAACTATGAATATAGGTTCATACGTCCATAGGTACAGGGTAGGCCATTGACCCAAGTTCAGCCATAACCCTACACCATAGTTAGGATTACTTAGCCAACCTTCTGGGCCGGAGATAAAATACTTATGATATTGCTGTACCTCTGTCAAGCAGTGATAATGATGTAATCACCGGCCTATATTTGCAATCCCCCATCCAATGGACAACATACCCCCGAACAAGGCTAGGAAGGATCTCTGTCTCACATGTACTGTGATGTAGATCCACAGCATTGTGAGTGTCCAGGTGACGTATGTGTCACTGCAACACATCCCATTAATGACCGTGACAAGGTTCATGTCACCTGCCCTTGTGGTTCTGAGGGATGCAGATACAGTAGGTGAAGCATAGACATGACATATGGGTTGACATGGCCTCGTATGTCAGGCACAGGTCAACACTAAACAACAGGTATGTGACTGAATGGGGCAGGGGTCCTACAAGTGGTGCAGCATTACACAAATCCATGACACCCTGCATCTGTATGACAATTAACCTATGAGGCCTTCCCAGCTGCTGTAGGTGTTGGGTCAGATACCCTCCGAATGGGGCAATGTAGTCAATCAAAGGTGTAACACGTAATGAGTACAAGGAGACAATGACCTACCCTGATGTAGATGTGAATCCCTGCACAAACAGGTGGGCAATGTAGAAGTCCCACCGAACCACAATAGCAACGTGTGTGTTGAACGAATGGTGACTGACAACCTCTGTCCCCTGATCCCTGGTAATCACCCCTGCACTCAGTGGACAGCCACCCATATGCTGGACAGGGGTGACCTAGTACTCCTCGACAGGTATGATGTTGCATTACTTTGCATTTAGCTGTGGGACATGTCCCTGACAGCAGATATGCATATCTGGGAGGCCCCTTTGAAGGATATCTGTGTCAGATGTCCGTCCCACTATGGCACCTGTTTCACAGTCATCTACAAACAATGTTGCCCATAACACCCCTGTGTGTGCCTGTACTGTGGAAATGTAGATGTATGAGAGTAGTGGACCCAGGGAAGGGCCCCATGGGACACCACTTGCGACAGGCAGTAGGTCTGACATGCTGCCAGCAACTATGACCGCGTGGGTTGTGTCACATAGCCAGTTTACAACCCATCCTGTGATGTACGTGTTCACATCCCATCCAATGGGTTTATCAACGATACCTGAGGGGGGTAATGTGTTGAAGGCCTTAGCCAGGTCGAGGTAGGCTGTATGGACTGCAAGACCCCCATCAATGGCCTCGGTGACTGTCCCGAAAACGTCAACCATGCTTTAAAGGCATGAACCGCCCCTGAACAAGCCAAACCATGTTGGATGCTAAGTATGCAGGTCCCCTATGCCTTCATCTACGAGCTGCAGTATGACCCCTCCCCATGTCTTTGCAGATAGGTCTCCTCATGGTAATGGGACAGTAATAACCATGGTCAGTGGAGGCATTGGCCCTGTGACGTGGGACTACAGTCACCGTGCGACACAACCTGGGTACATTACCTGAGGTGAGGCTACAAAGAAACAGCTGTCCTAACTGTGGGTCTAATTCCTCAATGAGATAGTGGAGTACACAGTCGGGTCACCAGCTGGTCTCATGGATGCTATGTTTACTACCCTGGAGAGAGCATGTCCCACCCGTGTGTCACAGAACATTTGGGGACCACAAACCGCTGGTACACACATCTCTTCATGTGGGGGGGAGGGTGTGGAGATGTCCTCACCGAACTTGTCAGCCCGTATTTTGGCAATGTGTGTATGTTGAGTAAACTCCACATCATCGTGAACCCAGTCAGAGCATATGTGGGAGTGACCTCCCAGGTGTCGAGCATAGCAAATGAAGGTGGTATGATTGTCAACCAGGTCCATGTAGGTATATCTGTGGAATGTGCCCTGGACCATGTCATGACAGCGTGTAGCTCTACACATATAATGACCAAGGGTGTCATACCTCACAAGGTGTCTGCTCCGCCTTGTAGTAGCCACCTCCTCTCGTTGTACAGCTTGTGTATGGCTGGGGTACACCACACTGGATGCTTGGCATTGGTACAATGAACCACAGTTGGGTAAGGGAATGCCTGATTCATGCAGTCCTGTAGGTACCAGTAGACGGCATATGTGAGTGATGCAGTGGCTGCAGTACTGTCGACCAGTGGCTCAGGGTCCTTAAAGGAGACCAAAGTAGTGTTCAGAATTGTGAAGTCTGCCTCTGAGCAAGCAATGTGTATGGTAACCGGCAACACTCACAGCAACGGATGCCAATAGTAGAAGCCATTGTCCAAATAACATAGATCAACTTCGGCATGACAATATGTATTATCATACACGTATTGACACGTGTCTGCTAATTACACTTGCAAATGGCCGGTAAGACCGGGCTAAAGTTCCCGTGATTTACCTAGTCTGGAGGTGTTGTTCCGACAATAAAGTGGCGATACTTCCCAACCGTGACCTCTGGGGATTAATTAAAGCGGTTGTTAACCTGCAACATTGGATGTACACCATTGGGTTCTGGTCTCGGAAAACATGGTTTCCGTAGCACTACACACTATGGGTAGTCAAGCAGACATCCGCGATTGTTGAGCACACAGCAGCAGTCAAACCCACTGGCCACAAGGACACAGTCCGACAAGCTCTACACTTTACATATGCACAGTGGTGTCCATTGTAGGACCCAAAAATTTCATTCATGGAATGCCCGCCAGCTTTCGTCATCACCTACATGAACTAATTGTCGTGACCACGTCACAGCCGCACATATGCACCGCAAGCGTGTTTAATGTTGATGACAGCTGTCCATGAAATGCAGCACATATGCACAGAAATACCCAGGGTACCGAGTCCATAGAAGTGCATCCACATCACAGTCCCGCACACATGAAGGATGTGTAATGGGTAGTGTCGACTGTTGCACTCAAGGGATCCTGGGTATGTAGAAACTGGCCTCGGTGTTGTTTCGCAGGTACTCCTTTGTCCCGCCCCGTGGGAGGGATGTGTGCGTAGCACCTGCCTTACTCCCCACTAATAATGCAAACCATCCACCGGAGAATGCTAAATGCAGGTGTGAAATGTGTACAGCCCTATACTAGTGTCCAGTAGGCAATTCCCATGGATGGACAAGCGTACGGCCAAGATGGCACCCACAAATGCAAACCCGGGGAAATTACACAGCCGCGGTAAGGCATAACACAGGAAATATACATAGGGACTACAGTTGACATTCCACATACAAAGTTGGACCGCCGTGCCAACACCGGCGTACACAGCACTCAATCTGCCAGCAACAAAATGGGGAGCACTCGCTACCATACAGCGGAACAGATGGGCGACCTGTGGAACACATACTAATGGCACACCCACAACGTCAAGTAGGATATGTAAACTATGGCGTTCCCACCTATGAAGACAACATGCTTCAATGAATACATAGGGGATCAACATGTTCTGGTGGTGTTATGTTGAAAATACAGTGACGGATATGTCCTATTGGGACGTCTGAGGTTTATTTGAAGCAGTTGCTAACCTGCATCTTTGGATGTATACCATTTGTTCACAGTACTAAATCAGCTGGTTACGTAGCACCACGTAGAATGGGTAGTCAAACAGACATCCGCGATTGGGGAACATACAGCAGCAGTGAAAAGCACTGGCCAGTTGGACACAGTCCAGCAACATCTACCTTTACATATGCACATTGGTGTCCATTGAAGGACCCAAAAATGCATTCTCACAGAACCCACTCCAGCCGTGTCCGAACAACAGACGATGATATAGCCGTGACTACGGCACAGTTAGACATATGCACCACCAGCGTGTTTAAGGTTGCTGACAAGAGTCCATGAAATGCAGGACATATGAACAGAAATACCCAGATCGACGTGTCCATACATGTGCGTCCACATCCCAGTCCCTTGCGCATGAAGGATGTGTAATGGGTACTGTCGAGGGTTGCAGCCATGGTATTTTGGGTATGCAGAAATGGGGTCTGTGTTGTCTGGCAGATAATCCGTTGTCCCGCCCCGTGGGAGGGATGTGGGCGTAGTACCTGCCTTACTCCCTACTAATAATGCAAAGCATCCACAGGATAATGCTAAATGCAGGCGTGAAATGTGTACAGCCCTATACCAGTGTCCAGTAGGCAATTCACATGGATGGACAAGCGTATGAACAAGATGGCACCCATAACTGCAAACCCGGTGGAATTACAGCGGCGCAGTAAGGCATTACACAGGTAATACACATAGGGACTACACTTGACATTCCCCATACAAATAACACAGAGACCCAGATGAGAAAGTCCAAAGCAAAAATGAGGTACTGTAGAAACGGTCAGTGACCACTCAGAGCCCACCAGGAATGAAATGCAGTCACCATAGTTTATTGCAGCGCTTTTCGTCTGCTTCATAAGCAGACTTCTTCAGAATACATACAATGCAGTTGAACCTACTACATTTAAAACCCTCAATTGGGCAGTAAATAAGATGTGATAAGTATTAATTAAATGCCTTAAAGGCGAACAAGCTAAAAAGTCTACTCGGGTTACAGATTGCACACAGTGAGTAAATCAGACATTGCTTCAAAATGTATATTCCTCCGCGAAAATAAAATTATATGTATTAATATGAAAGAAGAACCAACACAATGTTTTCCAAGTGTCTGAGTGTATAAGCTACATATATACGTTCTAGGGATTGTGCCAATATATTAAAAGAACTAGAGACACCTAGTAATATAAATGAACCCTAATATATAGAGATAAACACTATGATTATGAGTAATGTAACATATATCAATGGAATGTAAAGATTCAAAATGTGGTAAAGTAAATATTCATTTAGAAGGTTATTTGAATAAAGCAAGTCAGACATCCTTGTCAAAATACTAAAACAAGGCCAGCCAGGTGCTCTGTCTCACATGTACTGGGATGTTGTTCCACAGCATAGTGAGTGTCTGGGTGATGAATCTGTCCCACCAGCACGTTCTATTAATGACAGTGCCAAGGTGTACATCACCTGCCCTTGTGATTCTGAGGGATCTAGATTCTTTAGGTGAAGCATAGTCATGAAATCCGGGTTCGACCTGGCCTTGGATGCCAGGCACAGGTCACCTCTGGGCAAGTGGTATGCGACGGAATAGAGATGGAACCCTTTCAGTCGGTCAGCATAACACATATTCCTGAGACCCTGCATCCGTTTGTGGATGAACTGTCGGGGCCTTTCCAGCTGCTGCAGGTGTCGGGTCAGATACATTCTGAACGGGTCATTGTACTCAATCATAGGTGTAATGAGTGATGAGTACAAGGGGACAATGACCTCCACTGATCTAGATGTGAATCCCTTCATGATCAGGTGGGCAATGTAGAAGGTCTACCTAACTTAGCAACGTGTGTGTCGAACAAACGGTTACCGACAACACGGGTCCCCAGATCCCTGGTCACTCCCTCTGTGCTCAGTGGATTGCCACCTATATGGTAGCTAGGGGTAACCTCGTTCTTCCCGAACGGTATGACTATGCATTTCCCGGCATTTAGCTGTAGGCCATGTCTCCGGCACCAGTTATCCATAGCTGTGAGGCCCTTCTGAAGGATATCTGTGTCAGATGTGTGTCCGACTATGGCACCCGGTTTGCAGTCATCTGCAAACATTGTCAGCCATAACCCCCCTGTGTTTGCTTGTACTTTGGAAATGTAGATGCGGAAAAATAGTGGACCCAGGACTGAGCCCCGTGGGACAACACCTGTGACCGGCTGTGAGTATGACATGGCGCCAGCAACTATGACCGTGTGGGTTCTGTCACTTAGCCAGTTTGCAACCCCTCTGGCGAAGTATGTATTTACATGCAAGCTGACGGGTTTATCAATGATACCTGAGGGGGGTATTGTGTTGAAGGCCTTTGCCAGGTCGAGGTAGGCTGTATGGACTGCTTTGCCCTCATCAATGGCCTTGGTGACTGATCCTAAAAAGTCAGACACGTTTAAAATGCATGATCTGCATTTGACCAAGCCAAACTGGGTTGGATCCAAAGTATGCAAGTCCCCTATGTCATTATGTATGACTTCCATCATGATCCTTCTCCATGGCTTTGCAGATAAGGCTTGTCAAGCTAATGGGATGGTAATTACCAGGGTCAGTGGATGCACCATCCTTGTGATGTGGGACTACAGTCACCTTGTGCCACTACTTGGGTACGTATCCTGAGGTGAGGCTACGGTTAAACAGCTGTCCTAACTGTGGGTTTAATTCCCCATTGAGTTCATGGAGTACACAGCTGGGACACCATCTGGTCCCATGGATGCTGTGTTTACTGCCTTGGAGAGCATTTCCCACCTGTGTGTCACAGAAGTTCCAGGATCTACAATCCTCTGGTATAGATATCTCTCCATGTGGGGGTGAGGGGGGGGGGAGTTAGCACCGAACCTGTCGGCCATTATGTTGGCAATGTGTGTAGGTTCAGTCATCCTCACATCATTCTGAACCCAGTGTGAGCATATCTGGGAGTGTCCTCCCAGGTGTCCAACATAGCTAAAGAAGGCCTTATGATTGTCTGTTGAGTTCTTGTTGATTTCTCTGTTGAATTTCCCCTGGATGATTTCCTGACAGCCTGTAGTTCTTCGCATACAATGAGCAAGGGTGTCTCACCTTACAAGTATTCCGCTCTATCTTGTACTAGCTACCTCCAGTCGTTCCAGAGCTTGTTCATGGCTGGGGTCTACCAGACTGGATGCTTGGCCTTGGTACAAAGAGTCTCAGTTTTGTATGGGATTGCCTGATCCATGCAGTCCTGTAGGTGCTGGTGGAAGGCATATGTACGTGATTCAGCGGTATGAGTAATGTTTAGCACTGGATCAGCGGCCTCAAAGGAGACCACAGTAGTGTTCAGAACTGTGAATTCGGCTTTTGAGAAAGGCATATGTATGGTGACCGGCACCACCCACAGCATTGCATGCCAATAGCAGAAGCTATTGTAGGTTGTCCAAACACAGGTGTGGAACATCATAGCAATAAACCACGCCTGGATGTGTGTAATGCTAGATATACTCACTGCAGACGTGGTGCGTTCCCGAGTCCGACGCCCGAGGGACCACACACATATGCGGCCTTATGCATAGGCCAACTAGGCAGCCGCCTAGGGCGCCGCTCTACTCGGGGCACCTTTCAAGCCTTTATTTTGTGTAGGTAGACCAGGACGGGGGTAGCGGGTGATGTGGCGGTGGCATCATGGAGTACGTCTGCCTAGGGCAAAACGTGACCTAAGGCCACTCTTGCCGTGGGTAAATACAGCAGTACCCACTCCCAGACGCGGGTCATTGCTAGTATGACATATCATCTATGTCAAGAAACCATATATTCCCCAGACATAATGGCACAGCATAATGCCTGTCCACCGCCTAAACGCAGACATACGCCACCCGCGGCGGTGTGGACGTACTGTGCGAGATGTCCGTTACCAATGTCGACACTGTCTCGCTCTGTGAAACAAAGTCAACATAGCGATTCAATACTAAACAGCGACGGAGAGGCCGATGTCCCCGTTGCTGAGCTGTTCAACCCGTTCCGCCATGTTAAATGTGTGTAGCAGAGCGGGACTGGCCCAAACTAAGCAACTGACATGTCCGTGGCTCAGTGAAAGCCATCACGCAAAGTTAAACCCATGTAATATGGCGAGACAGGTCATGAATACCGAGGGTTACTAATGGAAATAGGTCCGTTCGACCAGACCGCGTTCAATTACTATAACAAGATCGACAACGGGTACGCCAGCCAATCAGCGCACACGGTTAGGAATTATGTGTGGGGGGGGACATGGTATCATAGACACGGACAAACCGTGCTCATGTGACTCATCTAACATTCGTACACGGTCAGGGCAGTTCCGTACACTGGGCGGACAAGACCAAACCCAAAGCACCACAGGGACACCCTGACAATCGAAGGCCTGTATGCGTTGGGGATATAAGCCCCTGTGATCTGAACATCCCTGCGGTCAAGACATATGCATCCTGGGCCATGAACGGGAGGGAATAAGGAATGTTTAACATGTAGTACCGCACCTTTCCCAGCAGGAGAAGGGATGCCAGTGACGTGCGTGAGTGCGGGGGGTGGGGGTGGGGGGATATGTAAATGTAGCTAAGTACCATGGGTATGCATATTAATGACACCAAACAGCTAACGTGTAGTGGTCACAGTAACCGGCAAACGTGAATGCAGTCCTGTTTGAATTACGACTATGGAACATATAAATGTGAACGTGTACGTAATGCGTCCATGCTGCAAAGACTGTTACATGTATAAAGGTGTACGTGCACTCCGCACACGTCCGTCAACCGGATCAGAGATATGTTACCGGAATAGTCACAACTAACACAGACCACGTAACCACACAGGGCCAGTAAACATATGGAGACAGAATACGGATATGCATGTGCGCCTGCGCGTAACCCACAATTAGGAAATGCACGTGCGCGTGTGTGTGATCCCCTCGAAGCAGGGCAGGTTAAGGATGTGTCCTCCACGTCAACCAGACAGGTCTCATAAATGTCAGCCTCTGAAAGTATGGAATCGGGCAATGCCATGTAAGGTACCGTTAGAAATAGTGAGAAACACACGCTCTGTGATGAGACAAACATAGAATGTGGATAGAATAACGTATGTGTTAGTAGTATGGATTGATGACGGTATGCATCAGTAACCCGACACACTTGTCAGAAGGTGCCCCCGTACGAATTGCGTCCAGTTGGCCCATACTTGTTGACCGGGCTACGCTAGCTGGATAAATGTCCAGTGTCAGCAGAGGCCCGTGGAGAAATGCTCCACACACAATCATAGCACAACATACCAAAGTACTCATATATGTAAACAAAAAAGAACAGCAATAGAAAGTGTCCTGAAAGGAATGGTTACACACAGATCCCAGACGACAGACAGATATATGGCCAGTGGAAGCACGTCACAATTATGGGATCAGGTCCCTACAGAAGCAAGAGGGTCACACATGACACGCCAGCGAATTGCCAGATAGACACTGGTCAATGTAACACACAGAAAGATTGAGGGCCAACCAGACGTACACCATGCCAGAAGCTGTACAGCGGAAAGGTATGGCATGGTAATTGATGTGTGTACACAGGTAATCCACAGACAGTAACAAAGAAAGGTATGAAACGAGGGGTTCACATGTATATATCTACACACAGCAGCCCGACGGCCCATATATATATGATGCATGGACATAGATTTGTCACCGGAAAAGAAGATGTAAACAACTACAGTTCATTCCATTTCATATTAATATAGTTTTGATACAGTCATATTCACACGTAACATTGTGACTCTCATTTACATTCATATTTATACAAATTATGCTTCAATTGTACTTATTGATTCCATGCTTTGGAATCGTAATGCAACAGTTATACACATTGATATTTCATACCATGATCAACACACTACATTCTAAGGTTTACTCACAACAATACTCAACTATGTGTCAATATGCTGATTGTATTGACCAATATTGTAGTTATATAAACACATTGTTGTTGTATCATTGTTTCCATTAAGTAATGTATGCAACACTGATTTGTATATGTGGCGTTATCATCAAGACATGGAGCACTGTCCACTTAAGTATGAGCAGGTTTATTGATTAATTGACTTTAAACTGACTCTGAAGGAAGTGTATAAGGGACGACTATGTAATGTATTTCGTACTCCGACGATGCCCCATGTTAGTGGGTGAAAGAGCTTAGTATGTTTTGACTGTGGAGTGTATCGTTTCTGTCATTGTCCGTTTTGGCCTGATATATGTTCAATGATGTCTTTTATGAAGATGACCAGGACTAAAGGTTTGCTGTATTTACGCTTACTGGCACGTGGATATAGATAGGCCAAGTAATACATAATATGGGTAGTCAAACAGACATCCGCAATTGTGGAACATACAGCAGCAGTCAAAACCACTGGCCAGATGTTGACAGTCCAACACTTTCTACACTTTACATATGCACATCGGTGTCCATTGTAGGACTCCAAAAATTTACCCATTTGAGACATGAAACAGCTGCGGTCGACCCAGACGGTGTACAGCCGTGACTATGGCACAGCTATACATATGCACCACCATCGTGTTCAAGGTTGATGACAACTGTCCATGAAATGCAGGACATATGAACAGAAATCCACAGATTGTCGTGTCCATATAAGTGCGTCCACATCCCAGTCCCGCACACATGAAGGATGTGTAATGGGTACCGTGGAGGGTTGCAGACATGGGATCCTGGGTATGCAAAATTGGGGCTCGGTGTTGTTTGGCAGATAATCCGTTGTCCCGCCCCGTGGGAGGGATGTGGGTATAGCCCGTGCCTTACTCCCCACCAATGATGCAAAGCATCCAGCAGATAATGGTAAAAGCAGGTGTGAAATGTCTACAGCCCTATATTACTGTCCAGTAGGCAATTCCCATGGATGGACAGGTGTACGACCAAGATGGCACCCATAACTGGAAACCTGGTGGAATTACACAGCTGCAGTAAGGCATAACACAGGAAATACAGATAGGGAGTACAGTAGACACTCCCCATACAAAGTCAGACCGCCGTGCGAATACCGGCGTACACAGCACTCGATCTGCCAGCAACAAAATGGGGAGCACTCGCTACCATACAGCGGAACAGATGGGCGACCTGTGGAACACATACTAATGGCACACTAACAACGTCAAGTAGGATATGTAAGCTATGGCGTTCCCACCTATAAAGAAGACATGCTTCAATGAATACACAGGGGATCAACATGTTCCGGTGGTGTTATGTTGACAGTACAGTGACGGATATGTCCTATTGGGACGTCTGAGATTTATGTAAACCAGTTGCTAACCTGCATCTTTGGATATACATCAGTTATTTACAGGTCTAACACACCTGGTTTACGTAGCACCACGTAGAATGGGTAGTCAGACATCCGCGATTGGGGAACATACAGCAGCGGTCGAAACCACTGGCCAGTTGGACACAATCCAGCAACATCTACCATTACATTTGCACATGTGTCCATTGTAGGACCCAAAAATGCATTCTAACAGAACTCCAACCAGCCGTTTCCGACCACCAGATGATGCGATAGCCGTGACTACGGCACAGTTAGACATATGCACCGCCAGTGTGATTAAGGTTGATGACAGGTATCTATGAAATGTAGGACATATGAGCAGAAATCCACAGATAGCCGTGGCCATACATGTGCGTCCACATCCCAGTCCCGCACACATGATGGATGTGTAATGGGTACTATCGATAGGTGCAGCAATGGGATCTTGGGTATGCAGAAATGGGGCTCGGTGTTGTTTGGCAGATAATTCGTTGTTCCGCCCCGTGGGAGGGGTGTGGGTGTAGCACATGACCTACTCCCCACTAATGGTGCAAAGCATCCACCGGATAAAGCTAAATGCAGGTGTGGAATGTGTACAGGCTATAACTGTGTCCAGTAGGCAATCCCCATGGATGGATATGCCTACGACCAGGATGGCACACATACCTGCAAGCCCGGTGGAATCACACAGGTGCAGTAAGGCATAACACAGGAAATGCAGATGGAAACTACAGTAGACACCCCCCACTGAAATCCAGACGGCCTTGCAATTACCGGCGTACACAGCACTCGATCTGCCAGCAACAACATGGTGATCACTCGCTGCCATACTGCGGAACACATGGGCGACCAGTGGAACACATACCAATGGCACACCAACAACGTCAACACGGACGGTCATAGGATGTTGAAACACTGGCGTTCCCGCTTATAAAGTACATCCGTCAATGAATCAATCGTGTCCACATGGTCTGGCTGTGTCATATTGACAATACAGTGGCGTACATGTCCTACTGGGCTGTCTGAGGATTACTTGAAGCAGTTGCCAACCTGCAGCAGTACAGCAATACCATTTGGGTTAATCGTAGTAGAACATGGGTTTCGTAGCACAACATAATATGTGTAGTCAAACAGACATCCTCGAATGGGGAATATACAGCAGCGGTCACAATCACTGGCCACATGGACACAGTCCAACATGTTCTACATTTTACATATGCACATTTGTGTCCATTGTAGGACCCAAAAATTTATCCGTACGCTATGTCAACCGTCCGCGATCGGGAGAGCCAGATGATGTGACCGGCGTGACTACGGCACAGCTACATATATGCACCACCAGCATGTTCAAGGTTGATGACAACTGTCCATGAAATGCAGGACATATGCACAGGAATCCCCAGATAGTCCAGTCCATAGATGTGTGTCCACATCCCAGTCCTGCACACATGGAGGATGTGCAATGGGTACTGTCGGGGGTTGCAGGCATGGGATCGTGGGTATGCAGAAATGGGTGTTGGACTTGATTGGCAGAAGATCCGTTGTCCCGCCCCGTGTGCGGTGTGTGGGTATGGCATATGCGTTACTTCGCACTGATAATGCAAATCATCTACCTGAGAATGCTAAATACATCTGTGACATGTGTACAGCCCTACACCAGTGTCCATGAGGCAGTTCCCATGGATGGACAAATGTACGGGCAAGATGGCACCCATAACTGCACACCTGGCGGAATTCCACAGCTGTAGTAAGGCAGAACACATTTAGGGAGTACAGCAGACACTCCACATAGAATGTTAGGCCGCCGTGCGAATACTGGCATACACAGCTCTCAACCTGCCAGCAAGTGACTGGGGATCAGTCGCTTGCATACCGTGGAACAAATGTGCGACCTGCGGAACACATACTGATGGCACGCCCACAACGTGAACTAGGATGGTTATAGGATGGTTAAGCTATGGCGTACCCACATATAAAGAACATCCTTCAATTAATTAATAGGATCTACATGTTTCGTTCGTGTAAAGTTGACAATACAGAGGCGGGAGTGTCCCAATGGGATATCTGCAGATTGGTGAAAGCAATTGTTAGCTTGCAACATTGGAATTACACCATTTGGGTACAGTGGCGGATAACCCGGTTTACGTAGCACTACATAATATGGGTACTCAAACAGACATCCGTGATTGCTGAACATACGGCAGCAGTCAGAACCACTGGCCAGATGGACACAGAACAATACATTCTACACTTGACATATGCACATTGGTGTCTACTGTAGGACCCAAAAATTATCCGAATGCAATGTGAACAGGCGGCGATCTAGAGAACCAGAAGACCTGATAGCCGTGACTACGGCACAGCCACATATGTGCACCACCAGCGTTTACAAGGTTGATGACAAGTGTCCATGACATGCAGGACATATGGATCGGACTCCCCAGGTTGCCGAGTCCATAGACGTGCGTCCACATCCCATTCACGCACACATGGAGGATGCGCAATGGGTACCGTGGAGGGTTGCAGACATGGGATCGTGGGTATGCAGAAATGGGGCTGTGTGTCGATTGGCAGATAATCCGTCGTACCGCCCCGTGGGAGGTATGTGGGTATAGCACATGCGTTACTCCACACTAATAATGCAAATCATCCACCGGAGAATGTTAATGCAGCTGTGATATGTGTACAGCCCTCTACCAGTGTCCAGTAGCCATTCCCCATGGACGGACAAACGTTCGGTCAAGATGGCACCCATAACAGCAAATCTGCTGGGATCACACAGCTGTAGTAAGGCAAAACACAGGGAATACAGATAGGGACTACAGTAGAGACTCCACATACAAAGTCAGACCGCTGTGCGAATACCGGCGTACACAGCACTCTTTTTCCCAGCAAGTGAATGGTGATCACTCGCTGCCATACTGCGGAACAAATGGCCGACCTGCGGAACACATACTAATGGCACACCAACAACGTGAAATAGAAAGGGTATAGGATGTTAAAGCTATGGCGTACACACATATAAAGAACATCCTGCAATGAATCAATAGGTTATACATGGTTTCTTCGTGTTAATGTGACAATACAGAGGCGGGAATGTCCCAATGGGATATCTGCGGATTAGTGAAAGCAATTGTTAGCCTGCATCATGGGAACTACACCATTTGGGTTCAGTGGCGGAAGACCCGGTTTACGTAGCACTACATAATATGGGTACTCAAACAGACATTCGTGACTGCTGGACATGCAGCGGAAGTCAAACACACTGGTCAGATGGACACAGTCCAATATGTTCTACACTTTACATATGCACACTGGTGTCCAGTGTAGGACCCAAAAATTTATCCTTACGCAATGCAACCTGCTTGGAGCGACAGACCCAGATGAAGCGGCAGCCGTGACTACGGCACAGCTACATATATGCACCACCAGCGTGTCCAAGGTTAATGACAACTGTCCATGAACTGCAGGTGATATGCACATGAATCCCCAGATTGTCCAGTCCATACAGGTGCGTCCACATCCCATTCCCGCACACGTGGAGGATGTGCAACGGGTACTGTCGAGGGCTGCAGCCATGGGATCGTGGGTATGCAGACATGGGTCTCGGTGTTGATTGGCAGATGATCCGTTGTCCCGCCCCGTGTGAGGTATGTGGGTATGGCACATGCATTACTCCGCACTAATTATGCAAATCACCCACCGGAGAATGCAAAATGCAGCTGTGAAATGTGTACGGCACTATACCAGTGTCCTTTGGACAGTTCCCATGGATGGACAATCGTACGTCAAGATGTCAGCCATAACTGCAAACCTGGTGGAATCACACAGCTGTGGTAAGGCACAACACAGGGAATACAGATAGGGACTACAGTAGAGACTCCACATACGATGTCAGACCGCCGTGCGAATACCGGCATACACAGCACCCAATCTGATAGAAGGTGAATGGGGATCACTCGCTACTATACTGCGGAACACATGGCCGACCTGTGGAGCACATACTAACGGCACACCAACAACGTTAAGTGGGAAAGTCATAGGATCCTGACACTATGGCGTTCACGCTTATGAAGAACATCCGTCAATGATTTAATAGGATCTACATTCTTTGGTTGTGTCCGTGTGCCGATACTGTGGCGGACATATCCTAATGGGACATTGGAGGATGACCTAAAGCTTCTCCTAGCCTGCATCATTGGATCTACACCATCCGGTTTCAGTTTAGAATACCCTGGTCAACGTAGCACTACATAATATGGGTAGCAACCACACATCCGCGATGGGGGAACATACAGCAGCGGTCAAACCCACTAGCCAGATGGACACAGTCCAACAAGGTGTACACTGTACATATGCACAATGGTGTTCATAGTAGGACCCCAGAGAGTCATCCGTGCGCAATGTCAACCAGCCACGATCGGGAGACCGAAATAACTGACATCCGTGTCACGGTACAACCAGTCATATGCTCCCCCAGCGTGTTCTGCGTTCGCAACAGCTGTCCACAGAATGCGGGACATATGTACAGATATTCCCATATTGTAGAGCCCATAGAGGTGCGTCCACATCCCATTCCGCACACATGCAGGATGTGTAATGGGTAGCGGCGAGGGCTGCATCCATGGGATCCTCGGTATGCAGTAACGGGGCTCGGTGTTGTTTGGCAGATGTCGTTGTCCCGCTCCATGGGAGGGATGTGGGAGTAGCCGTGCCTTACTCCCCACTGATAGTGCAAAGCATCCACCGTCTAATCACGAAATGCAGGTGTGAAATGTGTACTGCTCCATACCAGTGTCCAGTAGACACTCGCGAGGGATGGACAAGCGTAGGACCGGGATGGCACCCATAACCGCGAACTTGGTGTAACCACACAGCTGCAGTGAGGCATAACACAGGTAATACAGATGGGAAACCAGTAGACACTCCCATACAAAGCCAGACCGCTGTGCCAATACTGGCGTACACAGCTGTCAATATGCCAGCACCGGAATGGGGATCTGCGGCTCCGTGCAGCGGAGAAATGGGTGACCTGTGGAACACATACCAATGGCACAATATCAACGTCAGCTAGGAAAGCCATACGATGGTGAAACTATGGCGTCCCCACCAATGAAGAACATCCTTCGGTGAAGTAATACTGTTAATGTCAATCGACCATGGAATACACATAATCCACATCAAAGACCCGCTGGCACCTTATGGCACACAAAGCACGACACACATAGGTAGATGATACAGTCAACGTAGACGTTTCGTCCACGACAGGTCACATGTGGTATGCAAAGGTTACTCCATAGACATGTAAGCGCTATCACCCGTACGCTCCATGAGACGTACACATAACATAGACGCGTCCAGGCTTTATATATCCCCCCTTACACTTCCATGTGTTACCTACTGTGCAAACAATGAACATGTAATCACAGCATACAAAGCACAGACGCAATGTTTACCACACACACACACATGTTAACACCTCAGAAGGCATCCTATTAACACATGTATCATATGATATTGTACTATGCCGAATACTCATCATTGAATGATTTAACAATGTATATGGCAGATATGCATAGCATATCACTGTAATACAGCGGTACAGAACTGACTGAGTGGACGAATGTGTGCTAACCCTACATCTGTACCTAAACTACATTCACGTTACGGGGGCTTGCTCCACCTGCCTCTCAAAAGAGGCCTCACCAGTGTTCCATCGGTCAGCCCTGGTGTGTGGGCAACCCTCCACCTACTAAACCCAATAGATCCACATTCTATAGCATAGCTGATGAGGTTCCCCCTCTGGTATTACAACCTGGACGTCGTAAAACACCGAATGTAGATGTATGCCTTGTGATGTGCCCACATCCAGCCGTAGGCGTACAGCATTCCTGCGGCTGGCCAGGGCGCCGCACTAGTAGGGCCACCTGTCTAGTAGGTGTGTCATGTAGGTATACCATGATGGGGGCACCATGTGCTGTGGTGGTGCCAAGCCCTACAGCCTAGGGCAGCAGTCGATCTAAGTCCGCAGCCGTAGGAGGGGTAGTACAGTCTGCAGGTATGTGCAGACGTGCACATGAAACTGCAGTCCACAAGGATTACCCATGGTGGCGACACATGCACAGATGGCTGTAGCGGGACACACACACAACCATGCATACAGCACAGGTAGACATACACACCATAACTAGGCAAGTACAGACAAGGTGTAAGGCGTGATCAGGTACACTGCCAGGACAGCAAGGATAGCTGTGTGTCACGATATCCAGCAGATGTCAATACGGTGTTCTGGAATACGGACAGTGCATGGACAATGAGTGGATACGCAACGGACCACAGTCATATGTGTCTGCCGTGCAAATATGCGATACATAGGAAAGACAGCCGTCCATGCTAGAGCAGCAGTACGGCCACAACATAGGTACGTAGATATACAATGACAGAGATACAGATGGACACATGTGGCAGGCATGTTGTTTGAACACACACCCACATACCCAAACGCACAAACGTACAACACAGGTATGGAATGTGCTACGTGGACCACCGAGCACACCACCGGCAGAGGCACATGTACAGGTTGGTGGCAACATCCATAAAGGAATGGCCGCTGATAGCCAAGGTATGTGTTGCGAAGCGTCTAAAAGCATGTTCATCTGCAGGGGGAGCTGGAAACACACACACACACGGAAGGGCTGGGAGTCGAACCTACGCCTATCTACATGATCTCACTACAGTATGAAGCATTTACAGAACGCGCTACCGAGTTTACTGAGCACAGCGCTGTCAGAGGCATACTTCTAGGCGGGTGACATCACTCGTAAGAGAATAGCTGGCAATAGCCAAGGTATGTGTTGCGAAGCGTCTAAAAGCTAGTTCATCTGCAGAGGCAGCTGGAAACACACACACACACACACACACACACACACGGAAGGGCCGGGAGTCGAACCTACGCCTATCTACATGATCTCACTACAGTATGAAGCATTTACAGAACGCGCTACCGAGTTTACTGAGCACAGCGCTGTCAGAGGCATACTTCTAGGCGGGTGACATCACTCGTAAGAGAATAGCTGGCAATAGCCAAGGTATGTGTTGCGGCGTCTAAAAGCTAGTTCATCTGCAGAGGAGCTGGAAACACACACACACACACACGGAAGGGCCGGAGTCGAACCTCGCCTATCTACATGGTCTCACTGCAGTATGAAGCATTTACAAAACGCTACCGAGTTTACTGAGCACAGCGCTGTCAGAGGCATACTTCTAGGCGGGTGACATCACTCGTAAGAGAATAGCTGGCAATAGCCAAGGTATGTGTTGCGAAGCGTCTAAAAGCTAGTTCATCTGCAGAGGGAGCTGGAAACACACACACACACACACACACACACACACACACACACACACGGAAGGGCCAGGAGTCGAACCTACGCCTATCTACATGATCTCACTACAGTATGAAGCATTTACAGAACGCGCTACCGAGTTTACTGAGCACAGCGCTGTCAGAGGCATACTTCTAGGTGGGTGACATCACTCGTAAGAGAATAGCTGGCAATAGGCAAGGTATGTGTTGCGAAGCGTCTAAAAGCTAGTTCATCTGCAGAGGGAGCTGGAAACACACACACACACACGGAAGGGCCGGGAGTCGAACCTACGCCTATCTACATGATCTCACTACAGTATGAAGCATTTACAGAGCAGCTACCGAGTTTACTGAGCACAGCGCTGTCAGAGGCATACTTCTAGGTGGGTGACATCACTCGTAAGAGAATAGCTGGCAATAGCCAAGGTATGTGTTGCGAAGCGTCTAAAAGCATGTTCATCCGCAGAGGCAGCTGGAAACACACACACACACACACACACACACACACACACACAAGGGCCGAGAGTTGAACCTACGCCTACCTACATGAACTCACTACAGCATGAAGCATTTACAGAACGTGCTAACGGGATTACTGAGCACAGCTCTGTCAGGAGGCATACCCCTAAGTGGGTGGTATCATCTGCAGAGGCAATGCGTCCGATAGGGAATGAAGACAGAGTGCGCAGTCACGCAGCCTGTTACCATCCCAAGGTGGCCGTACAGTACCACATTAGTGCTGCAGTCGGGAATACCAAATAACTACTGATCAGTACATCACGACAGGAATACGGGATGCACCACATGACACTTTACCCTATGAGAGGGCATCCGTCGTGCAGGATGTAGGCAGCCAATGTGGCATGACAGCCACATATGTGTCACCTGGATGGTCACCATGGCTATACAGGATGCCATTGGCCATGGCTACGCCCAGTTGCAGACATCGGTGGCGACTGTCGTGTGTACCCCGGCGGTGTACTGGCCATGCCTCCCACACCTAGCAGTTGCAAAGGGGAGACAGACATGCTCACGGGTATCAACGCCCGGTCGGGCACGGTGTGCACTGTCCTGTGTGTCTATCTACACAGCTGCTTACTGGGCATGCTCAGACACTTAGACTCGGCACAGAGCAGACATGCATACACATGGAGCAACAGCATGGGTGGCAGAATGTGGACCGTCGTGTGTGTCCAGCCACACAACAGCAACCCGGCCATGGCACTGACGTGGCCGTTGCGAAGGGGATACAGGCATGCACCCGGGGTATTACTGCAGTCGGGCACGGTGTGCACTGTCCTGTGTGTCTATCTACACAGCTGCTTACTGGGCATGCTCAGACACTTAGACTCGGCACAGAGCAGACATGCATACACATGGAGCAACAGCATGGGTGGCAGAATGTGGACCGTCATGTGTGTCCAGCCACACAACAGCAACCCGGCTATGGCACTGACGTGGCCGTTGCGAAGGGGATACAGGCATGCACCCGGGGTATTACTGCAGTCGGGCGCGGTGTGCACTGTCCTGTGTGTCTATCTACACGGCTGCTTACTGGGCATGCTCAGACACTTCGACTTGGCACAGAGCAGACATGCATACACATGGAGCAACAGCATGGGTGGCAGAATGTGGACCGTCGTGTGTGCCCAGCCACACAACAGCAACCCGGCCATGCCACAGACGTGGCCGTTGCAGCAGGGAATATGCAGGTGCAATTAACCATGGGTAGGACTGGCCTACAGTTTGTTGCATGCTACAGACCACCCTCCCAAACCCAGGATACCTGCACAGCCGTCCTGAGGACACTGGTGAGTGTGCATGCTCTCACAACAGCACCGTATTGGGTGACATCAAGCACCCATAAATAGACTGGGAACATTAACCATGACACAACACCCTACGCCCACAGGTCCCGGGTGTTCATACACGTGACCGCTGTGAAACAGCCATGAACCATACCCACTAGGGGGGGACGTATACCAGTTCTGCCCATCACACATGGGGAGGAAATGCTCCACACAGGATGTACATCCCTCAATGGTGATGTCAGACCATATAGTGGATCCACTGGTAATCCACATCCTGCACCCAACACTGGCATGGGAGACCTAAGTGAGGACCTCTCCACAGCAAACCACACACATCATACGACCGGTGTGGTACCCTACAAGTCCACCATGCCAGTGGTGAACACAGGCCGCACTGCCAACTCCCTTACAAATGCCTTCTCTGAGCACACACAGGGATGTCTGCACCAAGCGATCATGATAACATCAGGACCTTGTCCACCAAAGGTAGGCACATGGTCTGGTGGACCACAGCCACTGACAAACTGTACATCAACAGTTGGGAGCTAATACATGACGGAGCAATATCAGTACCAGGGAAGCCGTCACCCATTCATACCAGCGTCAACATACGGCCACACATACAATCATCCAAGGCCGCTTGTGGGAGTGGTACTGCAGAGGGCACATGAGACAACCATAGGGCCTTCCCCAACTGTGGTAGGGACATGGGTGGGAGTGCACAGACATGGCCGGAAATGATCCAGAATGGTACAACGGTCACTGCACCCACAGACATTGTCAACAAACCAGCGGACATGTTCCATGCATACATCCACCCCCCACCCCAAGAGGGGACATATCCATCCCACCAGAGTCTAGCCTCAAAAACATGTCATATGCCCTGGAGTGATCTGATATCTGTTAGGCGGTTGACACAGCACCAATGGGCCCCGATGGTATCCCTGGCTGTGTGCTACCCAACCTCATTGAGGCCCTCACCCCACACATAAGGCCACTGTCTCATGTTAGCTTTACTATGGGCTAGGTCCCTGCTGGATGGCATATGGCATCTGTGGTCCCACTATGCCAGGGTAGTGCTCTTATGGACTGCAGACATTACTGCCCTATCAGCTTGACAAGCCTTGTCTGCAAAGCTGCGGGGAGGTCCATACAGGTGCCCATGAATACAAACAGTGGTGTACAGCCAATACCGGAACATACCCACAACAACTTAGTCGAGGGCAGATCCTGCCTCCCAAACCTGCTCGTCCTGTCTGGAGCAGTCTCCAAGGCCATTGATGGGGGTAGGTCGGTTTGCACACACTACCATGACCTGGTGGGAGCGTTCAGAATGCACTCCACGTGGGTCTCATGGAAAGGATCGCCAGCGTACATGTGGGGACATACGTCACACGATGGTTCTCAGAATGGTTGGAGGTCACACCACACAGGGTTTGTGTTCCTGGTGCCGTGTCACACTAAAAGCTGGTCTCGAGTGGAGGCCCACAGGGCTCAGTCCTGGGCCCCCTGCCATTCGGCATTCGACCTTACAATGTGCATGCCAACATAGGGGGATTGTGGCAGACAAGGTATGCAGATGACTGCACACCGGCCACCATACCCAACACCCCATCTGAGACGGACATCCACCTAGGGCGTCATACACATGGATAACTGGTGCGAGAGCCATGGCCTGCTGCTACATGCCAGAGAAGGTGCAGACCTACCCAGTGTGAAGGACATGTTTGCCCCAACGTAACATGTAGGTGGTAATCCATTCAACATGGTGGACGTGTTCATGGAAATGGGTACCACACCTGTCAGTAACCTCTGTCAACACACACAATGCCAATGTGGGTGGGAAGACATTCCACTGTGGCCACCTGGTCTGGAAGGAATCACATCCACATCACGGGTGTTCATTGTACCCCTGTACACATCACACACCACAGCAATGATTGCGTACAATGGCACATGTGGGCTGTACCTAACCTGACACCTGCAGCACTCGGAAGGACCACAAACGTTCCACGAGGCGGGGATAAAGGTGCTGGGACATATGTCACACACTGCCCAACCAAGGGGACTCCGGCTGTATACCTTCCCAGCACGTCTGCTCTGTGGTGATCTGTGCCTGACATACACGGCCATGTCCAACCTGGGTGACATGGACATGTTCCACCTCCTAGGCTCCGGGCAAACACGGCCACAGAAGCAACTTACAGACACCTCACCACAAAGATGACTAGGACGTGCTGGGGAACAGGGTCAACGCCCAGAGACGCCCCACAACACGGAGAGGATTGCCAGCCCATGTGAAGCAGAGGCCCTGACTGCCTTTGTGCAGGAGTAATCATGACGTGTGGATGTGTGATCATAAGTATGCACCAGGCATCATCTCTGTGTCAGTGCTGGACAGGGGACAGGAGACTGATGGATGTGGTACCCTCATCCTAAGGGGTGTTAGCAGCCACACACAGTCTTGCTAGGTTTACACATGCCGTAGGGCACATAGCCTGGTATGTACATGTGCACCTATGTACCTATGTTGGGGTCCATGCCGGTTGTGGGTACCTGTGCTATGCTGATATTGCCAGATGTGCCTGTGGGTACCCCACGACTACACGAGGGGAACTGATAACAGTGCTCCCAGTGGGCACATGCAAGTACGCCATAAGTGGCATACGGGTTAACTGAACCAATATGGTGCTACACATGTAACCAACACGCATACTGTGTACACAGAACAATGAATGCTGCACCTGCACTACATGGTATATCTGCTGCATGATGTCAGTGCACGAACCACGTCACATACGCACCTGTCACCTGCCATACACAGCCACCACAACATACACATCACATACTATGCAGACACAGGTATCACATACACCTCTCACTATGTTGTCCACCCTGTGCATCAGTATATGTTTGCATAACCGTGCAGCGATGGTGTAGCTCACGGTTCTGTGGCAGAGACGTCATCATATGCACAGGATTATATGTGTGCCACAGGCATAGGCTGTACCACTGGATGACATCATGTGTGTGTGTAAGGGCCTGTGCATTTACTGGGCATGACTGTGCAGAATGCATGTGGATGTGGTGGAGCCCTACAGTTGTGTTTGCTGTGTGTGGGTATGTGTGTACACAGTTCAGTCATCTGTGATGCCTACACGGGGTATACTTGGCAGCCCCAGACTGTACAGTGCAGGTGGTATGGCTCACTGTGTCTGCCTGCAGCGACGTGACCCGTGCCTGCCTGGGGTTGCACAGGCACTACCGGGAGGAGGTATAGAGTGGCCACTCTCCGATGACACATGTCCGCTGGAAACGTGTCCACGCCGGGGCTGTCCAGGGCCACGTCCACGTGGCCTGCTGTGTCCTGGTGTGGTTGGTGTAGTAGCGGCTGCACTGCTGCTGTTACCAGCACTGTGTGGGTGGGCATGGGAGGTGGCACGCACACGTTGACCTGTACTTGGTGGTGTTACTGGCCCACGCCCACGTGCCCTATGCCTCACCCCTACCATGTGTTCTAGCACGGACAGCTCACGCTCGCGGATGGCCATGCCTCGGTCGAGGATCCCAGCCATCTCACCCAATCTCCTATCCAGAACATCGGCAAGATGCTGTTGGGCATTCGCCAATGACTGGATGTTCTCATTTAAGGAACGGATTGCGGACCTCTGCAGCCTCTGCCCTTCCTGGTTCTGCCGTTCAGCACGTGCCTGCGCCGCCATTACAGTCTGGAACATGCGTCTGGTTATACCAGCTGCTGCACCCTGTACGGCAGGTGTATGTCTAGCAGTGCTCCTCCTACGAGCAGCACCTGCCACATGCCTGTGTGGCACTCCACCAGTCATTACACCGGCAATGTCGTGTGTACCCACACCTTCTGCAGCCACCACACATTCCTGCTCGGTGCCAACAGACGCTGACTGTCCGTCATCTATGGGCAATGGTGTTGGGGCATGTGTCGGCATCTGAACCGTGTGCGTGGATGAAGGGGACGTAAGTGTGATGTTCTCCAATGGCACAGTGTCTGCCTGTGACGACCCTGCATGTGCCTCATGCACATGGTCATCACCACTAGTATCTGTGGGGACACTAGCATCAGATGGACCGCAGGAGGGGAAAGCACCTACAGCACCTGTCAATACAAAGACATACCGTACATTACATTACAGACATGCAGACACACACACACACACATGCGGACACACACACACACACACGTGGACACACACACATGCAGACACATCATGCATGTGATATTGCAGGTGGCATGCAGCATTCCCACACCACAGCCCAGTGAATGCAGCCCAGACATTAATAGTGGCAGTATGCATACTGCCCTGGAGTGCACACTACAACAGGCAGGTGTCTTTTAGTAGGCATGCAGTACACACATTCATGGTAGTTTGCATGCATCACTGTGATACACCGTGTGGCCACGGGCGAGTTAACAGTACACATGGCTGCCGTCACTATGTCATGTACAACGCAAACATGTGCGGTATCATGTGGACATGTGACGATGGTGTCCCACCACATGCACCACATCACAACGGATGTCACAGTGCAGTGTTATGTGTACAGTCTACAGATACAATGCATGTGTAACACGGATGTCTGTGCAGGTGTGGTTGGTGTGAGCTGTGTACATAACTGTACAGTGTGGAGTACGGGCACTGTGCCACTGCATGGTAGCAGGACACAGGTATGTTTCTGTGCGATGCGTGACCTGGACACATTACATTGACATGTCTGGAAGTCAGTTCAGCTGCTCAGCAGCACGTATATGGTGGACATTGGTGGCACCTCTAGTGGCTGCAGACAGGCATTCCATTTCACTGGTGTACCACATCGGATGTACAGGGGGTCCACTGCAGTGATGAGCCCACTATGTGTGGACAGGGTGCAACGGTGACTACCCACTGCGGATGTACTGTGTGGCAACATGCCTGTAGGTATCACCCATGGCCTTGTTTGTCTGGGTCATCGACAATTGTGTGTGATGGACATCGTGCACACGGCCCTGTGGTGGCCCATGTGACATACAACCGTGCTAGTCTGAGGTGTCACATTTCCTACAGCTATGCAGACATTGTGGATGTCTGCTATGTCGTGCATAGGTCATGTCATGGTGTGACAATGTTGCAGACAGACATCCACATGCATGGGACATGTCATGTGCCATGTCACAACGTGTGCACCCAATGCAGGGGCAAAGGTCACAGTGGTAACACCTGTGCTCTGGCCAGATCACGGCTCACTATGTGGTACTGTGTGCATACTGCAGAGGCATACCAATGCATACTACACATGCAGCCATTGTGGAACACCCACACCATTGTATGCATAGCTGACTGCACATATCACACCAATAGGTTATGTGGTGTCATGCCACTCTATACTAACGGTTGTATCTACTGTACATGGGTGGTGTGTGTGTCGGGTGGTGCAACCTGTATACCGTGACTGGGGCACACCCAGGTGTGCATGTCATACCTGGACACATGTGGAATACCAATACACCATATCATGCCTTTTACTAGCAACAGACTTACCTGCGACAGACCCTTGTCTTTGCGACATGCCAGACGTACCTGTATAGGGATGACACAAAGGTATACACATTATCCATTACTATCACTACAGTGAGCACTGTGCATGTCACATCATGCACCTGTGTGTTAGCATGTGCTATGCACATGTCTGCTAACACAACATAACATACTGTAGTATGCATCTTGTGTGGTCATATACCTGGCATGTGTTGCTATATTATGTGTTGTACTATGACACCCACTCCTACGTCGCTTATCATACAAACATGCAACACTGACTTACCAGGCAGCTCCGAGCTCATTGGTTGGGAGACACCCACCTCCACGATGGGCGCGAGGGTTTCAGTGTGTTGTTCCATGGGTGTCCCCAGACTGGCCAGGAGCTCCTCCGTGGCTGTGAGTGGGGGCTGGGTTTGTGGCCCACCACCTGTCCCACCTTGTTGTCTGGCGATTGCAGCGGCACGCTGTCTCGCATGCCGGATTAGGTCTGTGCAGTGCCTGCGGATCTGTTGATATGTGCGGTTGTGGCCGCCCAGGCTGTTCACCCTCCTGCGCATATCCTGCCACATCTCCTCACGTTGTTGTGCCTGCAGTGGCACATGGCTAAATAAGATGTCATAATTGTCGTGTAACAATGGTATGATGTTGGTTTTTCTTCTTTCGCTGTGCTTTGGATTTTGGTTTCAATGGTATGATTACCTCGTCTTCTTGTCGGCTAAAGGCAGGCAGCCGGGAACGTGGCATTATCTGTAAGACATAATGATGGTGGCAGGTCACATTTACACTGCTGTTCTGGCATACTGCTGGGAATACATTGCTATGACATGTACAACATCTGCACAGTAATCTCTGCAAGGCATCATGGCAGTGACACAGCCAATGTGTTGCCGTCACACCACTGAGCAGTGGGTGTCATATCATATCTGTGTTTCACCTCATCACACTGTACACGCACCATGTTGATGTTAGCCTGCTGTGGACATGTGTACCTGTCTACACCTGTGTCCATATCAGTTGGCATGGGTCCCCATGTGACAACAGTTCTACTGTTCACCTGGATGCTGTGTATATGTCAATAGACATCACGTACGTGGCCATTATGAACATCAGCAGTGGCACTGTACACATACACATGGACACCTGCACATGCATGTGTTGTGCCATGTACATCCACACAGCACTGTATGGGTGTTGGACAACTTTCCACGGCTCACCTGTGTTGCACATGTGATACACATGGGACAATGTGTAACCATGCCACATTAGCAGGGAAGGTCATGCATAGCATGTACACACGCACATTGTCCACAGCAGCACACAGCACCTGTAACACCACAGGGTGCATCACTGTAACATTACTGCTGTGTATGGTTGATAGTGACAGTGCCTTTTGTCCATCGCACCGTGTAGGACTGTGATAGCACATGCAGCCTTGCTGGGCAGGGCTGCATGGTATGGCAGGGTATGCCACATACATGGCACTGGGATGTGATCCACCTGGGGGGTAATGATATTGGCAGGGTGGCTGTCCATTCCATATGTCATTGCTATGTGGATTTGGACATTACACATGTCTATCACCATGGTGTGGACACTGGCCTTATGCAAGGTAGGCTGCACGCTGCTTGGTGGGGGTGTGTCTGGTGCATGCAGGTATCACACACCCATGCATACCCTGTAACCCTGACAGGTGCTATGTGCTGTGATATTGATCTACACAGTGCTGTATGTGGCCACACACTGCTATCCCGTGCACATGGATGGTTGCCTGGACTGACGTGGGTACCACATATGTCTACATCCAGTGCCTGCTGCCACCCCCATGTCTGCTGGTGCACTACACACCGCCATCCCTCCCTCTGGAAACGTGATGTTGGGCACAGCATAGGTATCCATGTATGGGGACAGGGAAGTTCACATAGCAGGGGCACTGATGGTATCATCGATCTGACCATACACATATGACACACCCGTCACACATACAACCCATTCATTATGTTGTGAAGAACAGTGACACAGCTATACTGCTACGCCGGAGACATTCACAGGCGTACATACACAGATGCATGCACGTCCAGCTTTGGCATGGCCTGGACTATTGGTGTGGTTCAGCACATAACGTGTTTGAGTGTGGCTGGCGCAGACCTACTGTGCACATGTCTACACAGTCAGCCTGTTCTACAGTAGGCATCGGTGATGTGCTGTGCACATATCATATCTGCACATTTTGTTGGTGCCTGTCTATCCACGGGCCAGTAGTGGGACACACAGGGCTATTGTTGAACATATCTGCATGCAACCCTGTACTGCTGTACTGCTAGCTTCTCGGGTGCTAATGTGTCATAGATATGCACACCATACCCACGCATGTGGTAGTGGGTTGCCACCCGTACCCATCTCCGCTTGTGGGTTGCTATCATCCCACACCCTCTTTGTATTGTATGTTCAGGCTATGCACCTGTGTGGGGCTTGTGGGCATGCAATGCAGTACTATGTGCCTTTGCACCCATCGCAGAACAAGTCATACAGGTACACTGGCGGCCATACACTGCACAGCTTGATGTTGGCACATCACATGTTGTACACACATAACACATCTCCTGTGGAACATGGTCAAATGTACAGGCATGTCCATCAGTCACATGCCACTACTACCCCTACATGATGGCTATGCAGGACATGTGGCGGTACAGCAACTGTCACATGTGCACGTGCAATGCCCCCCTACCTGCATCACGTGGTACTGCCTGTGGGGTATGTGCGTCTGCACCCATGCTATGGCCATAGATGACAGTTGTACATCGATATGTGCAACATACCTCATTGGGAGTTGTCATGTGCACATGTTCAACATGTCAACACATTGTTTGTGTCTGTCAGACAGTCATTGTTGTGCATGGTTTACATGGCAGCCATGGCGTACTGTGTCTGATTCCAAGTACTTCATTGGGCTACCAGCATTGTACATTATCACGGCACATTCCAGCCATCACGTAGCCATCCTAGATGACAGTGGGAGGTGTTCTGCCATGTGCACATATGTCACACAGTACGAGGGTGACTGACACACATTGTCAGGACAGGGTTCTGACTGCTGTGGATGTGTGTGATGCTGTCGACGACCATGACTGCACCAGATGGTGTCATCTGGATGTGTAACATTCACAACACACACCTACCTTCACGTAGCAACACATCATCCACAAGGATGGACATCCCTGCATGAACACTGTATGCAGTATGTCTGTATGACCACTGCATGCACCAGTGGTAGCCACCAGCATAGCTGCCAACAGCAGCAGTGCGTATCCTGTGTGAACATGGGTTACACCATTCACAACACACCTGTGTCAGATGGCCCTGTTGTGTGTCACAGTGCAGTTCCACACATCATGTAACAGTATGCATCATGCACTGGTATGTTGTAGACATGTGAACGGCTGTGCAAGTCAACATATGCACACATGACACATCACCTGGTACAACATGTCTGTCTTACCACATGCTATTGTGACCACCCTGTGATGACATTGTACAGGCTACGTGGACTGGGACATCTGATGGCTCAATGGTGTATTCACCCTCTGGGTGTGTGTCTAGCCAAGTGTACAGTAGGCAGTGGTCTGCACACGGTGATACTGTACATTTGCCTACTCTGTCACTGCGACTGTTGACTATGGTCATACTGTACTTATGCAGGCATGTGGTATTGATCCAGTATGACAGTCATGCTCAACCACAGTACTGTGGCACACATGACCTGCGGACATCTGCCTAGGGTGTGGGGCCCACATGTACATCTTCACATGCTATGCTGCCTCTGCAGCAGTGTCACATGTCTGTCGCCAGCAGGGCTGTCACAGGCAGGCACAGCATGCAGTGATGTGTGACAATGCTTGCACCCCCCACTGTGCTGTACACAAGCACTGCACACACAGTAAGGCATGCCTGACATTAATCTGCGGTGCCTGGGACCTGCCTCCATGCTCTACAGAGCACACCTGCCAGTCCAGATTGTACACAGATCATACCTCCCAGGCACATACCTGGACTGCAACACACACAGGTGAGTGGATCCCACATCACACAGTGATTTACACACATACTGTATGTTTTTCTAAGACAAATGCATCATAGGTACTCCATGTTCAGATACCCATGTTTGTGACCGCTAGACACATTGTGACACGTGATGGTGAGTACACTGTACACCACAGGTTACATGCTGGCTGTGTTATCATACTGTACATTGCACCTCACACAGTTGCTACTGCCATGTGCTGACAGCAACATGCACTTCCCTAGTATGGACTCCCATGTACCCACACATGCTTGGCCATGCACTACACATAGCTGGGTGACACATTAAACAAGACATACCATACCTACACTACCCTTGGCATGCACCATACCTCCATGTGTCTGTGTGCTATACCTACAGACATCCCCCCTCTGGTTGATGGACATATATGCTTTGCGGCCCTGCTAGCCACACCCTGGACACACACCCATTGCAGCATACATGGTACATGTGCTCAACAGCCGGTACTACCGACATCTGCTGACGGGGGTAATTAATGGCATGGCACCCCGGCAGATGGACAGTATACATGACTATGCTGACACATATCACAATGTACTTCCGCTACATGTACGCACTGGTAGGGACCATGCTATTCCACACAGAGACATGGTGGTACTGGCCTTTTCACAGACGCCACGGTGGTATGCATGTTCCATGCACATGTGCTGTATGGGCGCATGTGCAGGCTGTTGCACGGTGGGTATGTTTAAATGTGTGTGGTGCATCACTTGACAGTCATGGTGTGTCCTCGTGGTCCATCACATACTCCACAGCTAGCTACCTACACATGACCACCATACTTTGCAGTGTGGGCCCTCACGCAGTGTGGTAGTATGTCTGTGTTGTTTGGCTACATCCACATTCAATGTAGCATACGACAGTCACCCAGGCATTGCCGACAGAGATGTTGTTGGCAACATGCCAGCCAATGGGATACCTACCAATAATACACACTCTCACTCACTACAGGGTTCCAATCCATACATGGACATCGCATTGTCCCTGTGGACACATACATGGTACTGCCATGCACACATTATGTCCTTGGACACTGTCCCAATGTCACCTCCAATCTCCCTAGCTGTTATATCCCGCCAAACTGGTTGTTATGTGTCTCTGCAGCAGCCCACTGAATTAACTGCTAGCCCATTCATGGACGTTGCGTACCTTGACCACCACACCACCGCATCTATCACACTACACATGGGTGGTAGTGCATTGCACGTGTGGGACTGCATTCATACAGACATGACTGCACCATTCAGTATGGCACTGGGGCACATCCTCACATCCATGCTTCACACACTCATTGACAACCTCCATGCCTTTATTGGCACCCTTGTTGGGCGTCTGTGTGCCACAGCACACCACATCCACATGATGGCCACCTGTCATACCATTGCATGGGTGGTTGGTGTAGTACAGGGGGTAATAGATCAGACATTATCCCCACATTGCCCTTCAGCACCATTCCACATTCTGGTATTGGCAATGTACACATCCACCATCACATCATACCCTGTGTCTCAGGATGTTAGGCTATGTGACTCCTGGACAGGTCACACAGTGGTGCAAGCATATCATGCTACCTACGACATGTAAGGTACATGTGGCATTACACAGTCCTCAGTCATGTGGCCCCTCATGTTCACTATTTGCTTACATACACAACATGCTGTCACGGAGTAATGTCCATGCCTACATATCCCACATCTACATACCTGGCAGCATTCTAGCTCCACCAGCTCATACTGCTAAGAACCATACAGGTGTCGGTGTGGCAGATATATCGTGTAGATGTCATTGCGTCAGATACATCACACATGGTGCAAACACATCACCTTTGCATAGCGACAGTCCTCCACTGGGTATCACGTGGATACTGTCCCTATACATGCATATCACATTGTACATGGTTGCTGTACACACACATGCCCCACATGGTGCTGTGGTTGCCATATTCCACTGTGGCGTGGGTACACATCTGCAGGGCCACACATATCTGGACTATGTGTGTTGCTGGGACATTGGTAGCCTTTGTACTTGTGCCATACACACATGTACACACGGGCAGGGTTACTATAACACATTCATGGTTTGCCTTCCACAATGGCTACACCTTTCCATGTCACAGTATAGTCATGCCGTGATGCATACCAGGCTCAGACAGTTTACATATGCAGATGACAGACGGGGAACACATCTGTACTCATCTGCATACCACTTACACAGGGGTGTCATGTACTCTGCAATGGGCCATGTCCTCCGCATTACTGATGCATGTAGTACTCCTACATGGCGTTTGCAGTGGGCAGGGTGAATGAAGCAGTCATGCATATGTGTACACAAGCCACATTGCTTAGCCTGGGCTTCTGTTTACCTACGCAGACTAGACACACACCATGCTGTAGAACATAGGTCCTGTGCACATCTCACAGGGACACACTGTGGCACTGGTTATGTGATAGCTCCCTTGCTGATAGGGTGACACATACACATGGGACCACCACAACGGCAGTACTGTGTAGACATGCAGTTGACATCCACCTTTGCTGTTCAGTGGACAGTACCATGGGGGGGTGACACGACTGTGTACATTGCACATGTTTTTACACATGGACCTGCCAGACGTCATTGTTGCACACATTGCACCTGCTACAGATAGCTTGGACATGGTTACTTGATGTTCCTTCCATTTCGGGTGTCTATTCTGCTACTACTCTGTCCCATATGTGCAGGCCATACATATCCTGTTAATGTACATAACACTAGGCCATACCTCCATCATGCATGCTATGCCTGTGATACTGTGTATAATGTCTGAACGTCTCCATCATGATAGCTTTACATTACACATACTTGACATGGTCACCCCATACCGCGAGGCATACGTGCACGTCGTGCACACATTACGTATGACATCGACGATATCTGCCCATACACATGTGTGCTGTGACACTATACATACATGTCCTATCCCCTGCTGTGGCACTTCATTGTTGTACATCCACTGCCAGCATCAGCGTGGGTGGTGGCATTGTTCTGTGTTTTAAATCACTGTGGCACCCCTTGGGTTATCCCAGCTGTGTACATGATGTCCCACTGCTGTGCACACGGTGTCCACAGTCGTTGGTATGCTCAGCGGATTAACACTACATAACCACCTTTCACCACTCTCTGCTTTATGGACAGGTATCTTTACTGATAAACACCGTTCACATACAGTGCAGATTCGTCATACATATCATGCGTTACACACCAGTACATCTCGTGTGTTCTACATACCTTTCCTGTATTGCTTTCCGTATTCCGTTTTTCCGTATTCCGTTTGAGTCTCGCTACTGACAAGTGATCGGCTCTTGTAGGAATAACGTCTTTGTTCGGTATGAACATACAGTTTGACATTCCTGAGAGTTTTCCTTATATCCGTCGTCACCTGCGGCATGTGGGTTAATCACACCAATAGCTGTTCCTCGGTGTGTACTTATGCGCATATCACCTGTGCATCTCCTCCATTCGTACGGTACTCGTCGGAACTAGGGCATGGTTCATTCATCGTCTGGGCGTTGGTTATCTGCACTACCTTCGTGGGGATGGTATGTATTGTGTTATGTTATGTGTGACTGCAACCGCTATGTGTGGCGTCAGGTACATTTTGCTGTGGTGTTAGCCGTGGATTGTGTGTGTTGGGTATGGTATTATGTTCCACATGTGGGTGTCCGTGTCCTGCCGGCATCTGTCGATGGCGTTTTGCATTCTGATGTGTAACATAGCTCTTGTATTCCTGTACATGACGGATGCAGGTATGCATCCGCTGCTGATAGTGTTTCCCACGCGAGATGTTGCGGGTATGCCGCTGTCATTAACTGCCTGTATGTTTTTGCAGATATTTCAGCTTGTATCCCTTTGATATGTGCGATGGTGTATATTGGCGGCTGTGGGTGACGGGTACGGGTTGTGGGCCTTGCATTTGTACATACACGGTATGCTTGTGTGTGTGCTCCATCCCTGCCTGGGGAGCTGCAAGTTACCTGTCTGTTGTTCTATGAGTGTAGGTTTTGTTGATGTCGTCTGCTGTCGGTACCGCCTGCTTGTGTGCTTCCTGCATGTATTCCTCCGTCATATCGGTAGTATGTCTGCTGCTGTTCGTACGTGCCGACTATCCCTTGGTATTTTGTCATGGATATTTACGGTCATTGTGGTCCTGTAGTTGGGACGGCCTGTATGCTACCGGTTGCCACCTATTCGGGTGGCGATTGCTTGTTTAACACTCGTAGAACACACAGCGGTGTTTACGGGACGATACGTGTCCACGATCGGTGCCGGTGTAGCACATGCGTATTTCCGCGGTACATAACTATTGCTGCGTAACATTGCCGATATATCGTATTGGAATTAACATGTCGGCGCCATACATACGGTGATGGTTTGTACATGCGTCCTTTGCATCTCATGCTGGCTATACTCCTGTGGTACATTCTGGGACATTTTCGATTTGCATCGTTTTACGTCGCCACGCGCCTAAGCCAGTGAGGAGCTGTCAGTACTACTTTGTGGGTACTGCTATACATACGCCTGTGGTTCCTATACTGTATGCCTACACATGTTATTCCACTCCGCCTGTCACATGTCACCTACATACACATTTTACAGTGTCACACACATTACACTGGCACAGCGGAACACACGACACCCTCACCTCACACATACACATACTGCCGCTTTCGCAGGGACGGTTGCACACAGTACCTACGTTGACCACATCGCCGGCGGCAGTGTCTACCTCCGCCCTCATATCCTAAGAGTATTACACGCACATGTCCTGTTACTGTATCGTGGCCTGGCGATCATCCCGAATGGCGAATATGCATTTAGGTGGTTTGACCTTTCCATGGGTGGCGTTCCCTGCTCTGTCCACCCTCCCGGATAGTCGTGTTGTCGTTCAGTATGTTTACTATGTTGAGAGTTCGCATCTTACTTCTCTGTAACCTTGCATCCCTGTGATTCCCTGTTTAACTTGTACTTTATATCTGTGTATGTGTATATATATTTCTACGTGTGTAATGATATCTATCTCCATATTTGTGTATGCACATATGTACATATGTACACACCTTGCGCCAAACGTGGCAGCATACGGCTATGCCGTCTGCTGTCGGACCCGCGTGCGGTTGAGGTGTTGGCATTCCATGCTCCGCTGGCTGTTGGTTGTGCAGTGTTTGGGTGCTACCTATGTTGGAGTCACACATGGGACCGCCCATACGGTACACATTACGGGCAGACATGTTTGTGTGCCGTCCATTTCACTGTGTGTGCAGGTAGGGAGGTGTCAGTCCATGGGGCCTACGCTGTCAGAGTATGTGCTATACGTTCCCTCTTTGCCAAGGCATAGGCATATTGGGTACGCCTCCGTCTGCCTACTGGGGCTGGCACAGTGTGTTCATGGCGCTGAATGCCCTGTGCCTGTGCTTGCCTTGGCAGTTGTGGCGGGCTTGGTGGCCCTACACCATTATGTCCCTGCAGCAGCGGTTTCCGCAGGATTATATTATGTAGCATAGCACATACTATGAATATGTGGGCACATGTGCCTGGAGAGTACTGCAAGGCTCCACCAGATGTATCCAAGCACCGGAACCGTGATTTCAACATCCCAAACACACGCTCTATGATTATTCTGGTTTGTGCGTGTGCCTCATTATGGCGTTCTAGCATGTGTGTGTGTGTGCATTTCTGATGGGTGTCATCATCCACGGTTCCAATGCGTAGCCAGCATCCCCCACAAGGTGACCTTGTGTGATGTCCCCCCTGACGAATACCTGATACAGCTGTGAGGCATGCCAGATATGGGAGTCGTGGTAGCTTCCAGGGCTGCCAGCACACACATCCATGATAATGCCCTGCGCATTGCACACGACCTGGCAATTGATGGAGGGGAATCCCTTGCGGTTTATGTAGCGTCTACCCTGCTCACCGGGTGGTGACTTGATTTCTATGTGCGTACAGTCTATCGCACCCAGTACCTCCGGGTATTGTGCCACACGGTGGAAGTGGCGCATATTGCTAGCCAACTCCTCCTGAGATCTGGGGAAGTATATATACTCATGGGCATGTCGTAACATGGCATCCAGAAAATGGTGTAGTACCCTGGATGCTGATGCCTGTGAGATGCCCATTATATCCCTGGTTGGCCTTTGAAAGGTACCTGTTGCCAGTATTCGCAAGCTTACACATACCTTTGTGTCCACTGGGATGGGCTCCCCTCTGTTGTCTCTTGTTCTCAGGCTTGGCCAGCACAGCTCCACTATTTGCTGTAACGTGTCCCTGTCCACCCTGTAACGCTCTACTATCTCCAGGTCTTGCAGCCCCTGGTAGGTCACCCTTGGTCTGAACACTCTCCTTCTCCTCTGAAGCCTCCGGTAGTTGTCGGCACCCTCCTCCGCAACTCCGTCTGTCTCTAACACATGCCGATGCATCACGGCCACGGCAGCACCCAACATATACATTTTAAAAGTTCCCTGTGTGTTTACACCGTAAGGCGCAGCGTTTGGGAATTCACGCTGTGTGTTGTGTGCATTCCCACTTTATAGTGTTGTGCTGTACACCCAGTGATGTCATTGGGTGTGTCTCTGCTGCCGTATCTGTGGGTTATCTTCCGTGTTTTACTGTTGGCACTGCAACGCTGTTGCCTTTGGTGTTACATTACACTTGCCTGCATTGGTTTAGCTTTACACCTTACTTTACTGTTTCTGCACGTTGCACCTACTATTTACGGGAGTGCATCCTGCAGGCACATGGCATATCATGCATTTTGTCTGCCGCTGCCGTTATGCTAACTCTCTCCTTGGCTGTGCTGTATCGTTTCTTCGCTCTTTGCATTTCTGCAACATCCACTACTTTCTTTGCATTCATATGCCTCCCCTTTCCCGTTTTGCAGGTTTCTGCATGCAGAGCTGTCAGCTGCCGCCGATTGCCCTTCGTGGGTTGATTGGTGTTAATTGCTCATTACAACTCCAATTACACTGCTTCCGCATTCCCCTCATATTCTCCGCATCACCTTCCTGTATCCGTGGTTGTTGACGAGGCGGCTGTCACATGACTGGTTTGGGGAACGTAGTCATCCTCGTGCACATGCATCTGTGCGCGCATTGGGTACTCTCAGCGCATCTATTTCCTCACACGCCAATCCTGATGCTGTGATGTGCATTGTACAGCCCAGGTTTGCTGGGCTCCAATGTGCTTCCTCCTACAGTGGCACACCCCTCTGTGACAGGTATTCCCTCTAGGCCACTCCTCGGTGTATTACCGCTGCGCCGTTTGGTGCAGCCTTACGCCGGCGGGGGTTTTGCGATTCAGTATTATCTGCCTCATTTGCATGGCATTGACTACTAATACATGGTTACGGCGCCAGACACAGCCGCCACTCCTTGGCAACCCTTGGGCTGTGGTTGTGGCTTTCCATTCATACTATGGTGTATTGTGGCTGTGATGCCGATGTGTCTTATACTGCTCTTTTATGGCATTGTCATATTACTTCATTGTTTCTCACCTTCCGCGGACATGTCCTGGGGTTCTGCTGTGGTTTTTGCGTACATAACATTTATGTCGTTATTTACATTTTCTGCATGTTTTCTTTTGACATTCTCGGTTTCTTTCCACATTGCCATGTTGCACCACTATAACACCTGACGTTGGCAGCCTTCCGTTACTCCTATGTCATGTTTGGATATATGTAAACCGTTTTTTTTTGGTTTACATTGCCGTGCTGTTATGCTACGCCTGCGCCACTTCGTGAATCGCTACTTGCCTTCATTTGCATGGTGCAACACCGCACATGGGGTATTTAACATACCTACGCCGGAGGCGGCGCAACTCTGGCGTACGCCGCTGATGCACGTGGGTTTGGATCGTACCTGAATCGCTCGGCGGCCATGTCTGGCATTGTGGCGCCTACGCCATGCGTGCGCCTGGCGCAAGGTTCATGAATCCCGGGGTCTGCAAAGACAGACAAGTCAATATGGAAAAACGTGGATACACTGTAGCCTGCAATGTGCAGGGACACTTTGTGAACATTGCTGGGAGTCCTGAATAGTCCAAAGGGGAAGGCAAAAAACTGATAATATGATCCAAACACATAAAACCTTAAGAAAAGTCTGAATTCTGGATGGATAGGAATGGGATGATAAGTATCTTTTAAATCTATGATCATCAAAAAATTCAAATAAGGAAAAAAGAGTAACAAGTTGTGAGGTGAAAATATTTTGAACTTGGGCATTACCACATACTGGTTTAGAAAAGAGAGGTCTAGAACTTGTCGCCAGACAATTTCTTTCTTTGGCACCAGAAACATTCTTGAATAAAAATCTCTTCCCAAATGGGAAGGAGGAACTATTTCTATTATCTCTTATGAACACGTGCTGAAGAGGACAGGAGAGAACAGAGGGATTTGATCTACTGGATGTGGAATCATGCCCTAGAAATAAAGTATTTCTCCCCACTGCAATTTGTAACCCTGCTGAATCACTCTCAGGTCCACTGGTCTCAAACAATCAGTTGACAAAGACAGAAACAGAGATTCAGACTTTCTGAAAAGGATAAAGGACTGCGAGAGTGAGAGAGGGACACAAGGTCATTTACATATTCATTCTGCCTTAGCTGACTATCCTTTGTTCTGGGAGTTCCTGCTTTCTTTTGTAAACCTGCCTGCCATTGTTTTTTGTTTTTCTTTTTTTTAATTTGCTTACCAGCATTTTGCTGAGACAAAAAAAAATAGATCTATTCTTATTCGGAACTGAACATTTTTAAGGCTGATTGGATTATTATTAAAATAGTTGTTTATGAACCTAGGTTTGTAATTAAGAAGGCCAAGTCTATAAAACAATACTTAGAAACAGACATAGCCTTGACTGCTGAGACTGACAAAAATCCTGGCATGTATAAATGTGTTTTTTGTAATATGTGCTCTTTTATTTTGCAGGGTTCTTCAGTATTTTTGTCTCACATTAATAAGCACATCATAAGTAACAGTTATTTTAATTGCGATTCCTCTGGTATTATTTATAGTGCAATCTGCTCTAGCTGCCAGTCTTTTATATAGGTATGTCTGCAATAAAATTAAATGCGAGAATAAGGGAACATCTGTATAGTATTAAAAACTGTGAAATCAACAATGCTCTTTATAAACATTCTTACTGTACATAATACCTTAAGAAAAGTCTGAATTCTGGATGGATAGGAATGGGGTGATAAGTATCTTTTAAATCTATGATTATCAAACAATTCAAATAAGGAAGAAAGAGTAACAAGTTGTGAGGTGAAAATATTTTGAACTTGGGCATTACCACATATGGATTTAAAAAAGAGAGGTCCAGAACTTGTCACCAGAGAGTTTAATTTTTTTGTGACAGTCCCTAGGAATGTAAGGGGTGGTAATTATATAAAAAATTTGCTTTTGAGGAGAGAAACTTTTTGACAGCTTAGGCTACAAACAGCATCCTGAAATCAATGACAGCATTTGTATTAAGTGCTTTTTATAAGCATGTGTTATATTGTGTAATGTTGCTTTAAAGGTTGGTTTGCTGAAGTTTTTAGATTTTAATTGCTGAACTGTTCAATTACTTGTTTGAGTGCATGTGTAGAACAGTATATAAGGTTGGCTGACATTTTGTCATTTTATTCTGATGAAGTCTTTGGATGAAAGCACTAAATAAATATTTCCTTGACTGAAGTGCCTTCTTTGGATGTTACTTTGTGGATTTCGCTCAGTTTGTTTTGTCTCTTGTGAAAATTGGATGAGAGAGCAGAAAATCTTACCTACCTCATCACATTCTTCCAAAAACTAAATCTCTCTTAAAAGGTGAATTTAAAATCCAGTTTTTTACAACCTCTGAGAGATTCTGAGAATGCAGTCAGGCAAACCTCCTCAACACAGTACCAGAGCCAAAAGCCCTGCATGTAGAACTATAGAGTCATAAACAAATTTTAAATAATTAGTGACCTGCGGAATAGAAAAAAACTAAACGACACAAAGATTTTTCCTCACAGGAAGGAACTGTAGATAAAACATTCCTCATACTTTCGCAATAAGTCAGAAAAAAACACATGCCCCTGACAATTCAAAATTCTAAAAATTAAAGTTGAAGAAGCATACACTTTTTTCCCAAAAATTATCAATTGGTTTACCATTCTTATCAGATGGGAAAGGATTATAATTAACAAATGCTTGGCAGTAGCTGGGTTAACTAAAGCTATGACTGCTGCATTAGGTCTGGGATGAGTGTATAGAAATTTGAAAGACTGAGCAACATTGTAGATTACATCTGTTTTCTTAGGTGCAGCAGGCTGGCTATCAGGGAAACCACAGACTGTGGCAAACGCATCCGCCAATGGTGACAGCACTGGAGGGGGACCACAGGATCATAGATCACTAGGCTATTGACCTGGAGGTCATTTTAAGCCTAGCAGTTTCATCTCAATGTAATACCATAGAAATGCTAGTCAAAACCCAAGATTGCATTTAGTGATGACTGCCCATGTCCAGGAGGGTTGTGAGCTGTATCCCCAGTAAGAATTTATGGTGCCCCATCCACTTCTCCAGGTTCCTTTTGACCAGTGTCATAGAGGTGCCCTGTTTCACAAGAATTAGTAGCCTGTTCCAAAGATGTGGCAGTCGCTGGCAGATAAATATGTCCCTCCAGCATGTCCTATTTAAGTCACAAGCCATATTTAGGTCCCTGGAATGGTAGGCCTAGTCCCGTTTGATTTACAGATATGCAGCAAGGTTTGGGTCTTGAATTGTTCTGCAGGCCAGGCATAAATCTCCCCTAGAAAGTCTATACGATATAAAGTATAGTGACAGGGACTATAGGTGGTCTGTGTAAGGCATATGCTGTAGCCCCTTGATCTCTTTTGTTAGAAAACTCTGAGGTCTTTCTAACTGCTGTAAGTGCTTAGTACAGTACATACCAAATGGGGAGTTATACTTAATTATGGGCCGGATAAGTGCCAAGTATAGGGGGATTATAACCTCTTTTGCTCTCAAGGCAATGCCTTTACTAATCAAGTGTGTTTCGTAGAAAGCTTTCTTTACTATAGCAGACACATGGTGGGTGAAGTTAAGGTCACAATCAACTTGTGATCCCTTACCACATCATGGGTATTTATGGTACTGTTGTTGATTTGATAGTGTGAGAGGACATTGTTTGTGGCAAAGGGAATGATGATGCATTTCTCTGCATTCAAGTTTGAGACTGTGACTACTACACTAGTCACTGGTCTGCGTGAGACCCTCCTGGAGTACACTGACATCATTTGGGGGATTCAATGGTTACACTACTTTGCAGTCTTCTCCAAATTTGATCAGCCACAGCCCCTTAGTTTTGACCTGAACGTCTGAGAAGTATATACCAAACAGTAGGGGGCCCAGCACTAACCCCTGCGGCACACCACTGGTAACAGGTCTGTTGGTTGATGTGGAGTCACCCACTTTGACAGTGTGTGTTTGGTTTGTGAGACAGTTGGCAACCCATCTTTCAACGAATGGGTTTACATTCAGTTTTCTAAGTTTATTGGTAATGCCTGAATGTGGGATTGTGTCGAAAGCTTTTGCCAGGTCGAGGTATGTCTTGGTCAGACTTTCAAAGAAAACCACCAGATTTAACAGGCAGGATCTGCCCTTCATAAAACTGAATTGGATAGGATCCAGGGTTTGGAGGTCACCTATGTCTTTATTTATGAGGTCCATAATGATATGTTCCATGGCCTTACAGATGAGGCTGGTCAGGCTTATCTGAGGAGGTTCTGGGAATTCCAATTTTAACAATTCATAGTATTTTTGGAGGGACAGAGAAACCTCAGTGTTCTCTCACTGAAAACACTGACATATTTTGGAAACAGTCTCAGAGAAAGAAAATCATTGATAGAAAAATTAAGATAACATACTCTATTCCCAGTTTGAATCAGAAACCTGAAAAGAAAACCTGCATCTCCTCATTCCTCTTCAGATTCAATTTCTTGAATCTCTTCAGGAAAAGAAGGAATCCCTTTTTCTCTTATCAGAAATCACCTGATAAGAAGGGTTAATAGCCTGTACAAGACCCTGAGACAGACATAATAAACTTCTCCGTTCCAGTGAAACTGGAGCAAGAGATGATACATGTTTAGATTTCTATTTTTTTATACAAGGTGAGCTGGTTAAGACCACTGAGGTGGGGTGCTAGTATCAAGTCCAACGTCTTCTTTGGAATTGCAAAGAAATAGCAGTACAATCCTTTCTACAGGTGAAAGTATGGAAAGGAACGGATGGCTTTTTACCTTAAAACATCTATCACTTTGCCAAAATGGCAAGCAGAGGCTTTGGAGATGGAAGGGGAATGCAGGACAGGAAAGCACAAGGGAATTACCCTAACTCAAACTAATAACTCTTTTCAAGCAGTTCTAACCGCCTTCTTCCCAAGTCTATATTCTAAATAAGAGGCAGATTGACTGAAAATTCTCATCCCATTACTCTACCTGCAGTGAACGAGAAAGGTGTGAAGCCTAAATAGATTAATTCAAAATTATCTTCAGGTTGTTTTTAAGGGGTGTCGCTCTGCATGAAATTGCTGTACTTGCTTTATGAAAGAGTCCATATTTCTACTCAACTGGAAGCAGCAGCATCCGTTAAAAGTTGTTAAGATGCCCCCAGAGTATATGAAGTAGGCATAGCACAGAAAGTTGTATATTAAGCATCTCTGACAGTTTTTTATTCTTGCTTTCACAATCTCACAAAAAGCCTCTTTCATTACATCACCAAAAGACTCCAGAATACAACACATGAAGCTATGAGCGAGCATTTCACATCATCTGCAACATCTGAAAATTTCAGCCCTTCAGAATGGTGATGCTGATCTACTTGTTCTGTTAGTAACATTACATGTAACCTTCAGAATGTGAGATGTGACATTGCTCTAAGAAATCAGCAACTGTCCTACCTTCTCTAAACTGTGTTGGGAACAGTCATATGTCACTTGTTCACCAAGGACTGGCAGCTGGCCTTCAATCTATCACTGAATTTCCTTCCTGTTTCACCCATACAGAATAACCCACAGTGACATATTAGAGCATGCACCACCTGGCTAGAATTATAATTAAAGGTTTTAATAAATGTAAATATTAACCCGTTTATCAGGGAAAAGCAACTGGCACTATTTGAGCAAGCATAATAGTTTCCAGAAGGGAAAGTATCTATACTCATTTCTGTATGCATTTCATTTCTAAAAATGAAATTGTATACCAGCAAAACAGACAGGTCCCTATCTCTTTTAAAAAAATGTAGGAATACTATGTTTATATTTAGACATTATGCTAACTCCAGTTATTACAGACCATGTCTTTTTGACTACATTTATTATTTGCTGAGACAACACATTAAATTCCACTACAAAATATAAATCCTTTTTAGAACTTTCTTTTTTATTATCCTTAGCATCATATTCATTCTTCAGTAGTATATTACCATATCTATTGTCTAAGGCCTCTTCCTGGGTTAGTCTATACTCATTGTTATAAGCCACTTGTATACTATGGGCCAGATTTATTTCAATAAAGCCTACACTAAGTGTACATGATATGCATTTAAGAACATTCTATTCACATTTTTTCTGCTTTCTAGTCACTCAGAAAGATTATACTAAGTGTACATGTAGTCTACACTATGTGATAACCTTCATGAATCCCTGTCAATATTTAAAGTTGCAAGAATATCACTAGTACAACTAAAATTAGGAGGAAGAAGGCATGTGTTATGGCTGTGTTGTCTGTTTACTCAGAACAGTGTACACTTAGTGTAGGTGTTATTAAATCTAGGGGTATAGTTATTATACTGCCCTTTTGGAAATATATCCATTATATTTTGAACCTATACCAAAAAGTCTGGTCTGTGACTGCAAGCCCATCTTCTCAGCATTTCTCCATAAGGTAAACGATCTATTAAGTGTATAGGATGAACATAATCTGACAGGCCTGTGGGCTTATGACACAATTAGCCACAAATAAAGTTATGTCTAAGTAATTCACTATATTAACCTGAATATTACCTACCAATTTTAAGCTAAAATTATTACTGCTTAGTTCACAAATAAATCAAACTGCTTTTACTTTACCCCTTACACAGAAAAAAATTAATTCTATGCAATGATAATACTTAAGATATGTTTCTGAATAAATGTAATATAAATTAATCTTAAACAAAACCATCAATAGAGTGACATAAGGAATAAAAGATGCCCCATTGCTGCACCTACCAACTGTTTACAAATCAACTCAATAAACATAAAAAAATATGTTTTAAAAATAAATCTATCAATTCAATAATATACACAGTAGTCGTACAATGCTGTAAAAATACTGAACAGCGTGTAAAAGTCAACCCTCTGGCATATACTAATATAAATACTAGCAAGTACATTCCTGTATTCCAACTAGGTCTTCCTATTTTTTAATCCTGTGTCAGGGTAATTTATATACACGAGGTAGCAAATAATGATTAATTAGTCTATCCAATAATGTGCCACAAAAGATGCATCTTGACGGCCAAGGTGATCCTCTAAGCTCTGAATTTTAGGAACACAATAAGACACCAATTTATCTAAATCTTTTTCTAAACAAATAACCCAAATGAATACCTTTATAATACTTGTAAAAGTAATAAATTCTTCACAAGTGTTCTTTGAAACACACATTTGTCTGAATCCATCAAATGCTGCATACACATTTTATAATACTATTTGTTTATTCATAATTACTATATTCTTCCCTTTATTTGGAAGCCTAATAATTAAATCATGTTGGTCCCTTAAAGACTTTAATAACTACCAATCTTCTTTGCTTAAATTTTCCAAAGCTGAAATTCATTAAATATCTGATCAATTTCTGTATTTATAATTAGTGCATAACATTTTTACAGTCATAACTAAAAGGTGGTACAAAACTACTTTTAATCTGAATGGCATCTAAATCCTGGGGCGTATAAGCAGTAGATAACTTTTCATTTTCAGGCAATGCAGAAATGGCCTCGCTGTTCAGGTGACTTGCAACTCTTATGATCCTATAAAAGTACAATCTGTAAATATATATATATATATATATATATATATATATATATATATATATATATATATATATATTAATATGGACCATAAAACTTGTTAAAGGTATAGACAAGCAAATTAAACAAATGTATATCACATTGGGATTAAGAGAAGGTAATGGATCTGTCCAGGAAATAAAACTGCACACTAAATACTTACACTACACTAGAGAAAAAATATAGCCTACAAGCCCAGGCTTTTGACTACTTGCTCTGAAAAGTTAACTACACAAATGCAGTTCATCCCTTGTCAACTACTGTTTTTAAGCACTGGAAAGAGGTTCCACCTATATTTTGTCATATAATAGATCAAATGATTGGTATGCTAATATGCTTAACATGCACATCTGGAATGACTACTGATGTGTTTTATCTGTTTACAAAAATGGTAATGATACTTTATGCGGTGTTTATCCATAATGTTTAATGGCGCCGTTTACAACTATGCCTGTACCCTGCAGCATTCTGGGGATCTACTTGGTGTGGTACTAAACTAGTAAGGTCCAGCCAGTACAAAGCTCATAATTTGGCAAGACACTTGATACTTTGCATCCTGGACCAAGTATTAAAAAGACAATGACTAAGATTCATAAAGGTTACCACTAAGTCTACATTAAGTGTACACTTAGTGTAGCCTTTCTGAGTAAATAGGCAACACAAGCAATTTGACAGGGATGTTCTTGAAAGTTTACACTTAGTGGTATCCTTTACGGATCCCAGGGAATGGCTGATGTGCACTTTAATAAGAAATTATAGAAAGCATGCCCCTTCACATAAGAACTGAAACATGTAGCATTTACAGTAAAACAAACAACCATGCTAACATAATGAAAAAGTACAGTTTTGTACCTACCATAAATGTAGATGTTCGAAGATCCACATTGCTGCAGTCCTAACACTTGGGTAGTCCGCTGTCCCAGTCGGCCCGAATACCAAAGTATAAGGCTGACGTCGGTCAAGGCGCATTAGTCTGACGTCAGGACGTCAGGGTACAAATGCGCATGACCGACGTCATATCCTCAGTCTTTTCTTGCCCCAGATGTCAGAAGACCCTAAAAAGATAAGGCCAAAACCAAAAACACCAAACACTCCTGTACCAAATATATGTACAATATATACAAATTTACAAAAGTACAACCCCACCCACACAACCACCCCTAAACACAGAGGGGAAGGAGGGAGGGTAATTGGACTGCAGCAATGTGGATCTTGAACATCTACATTTATGGTAGGTACAAAACTGTACTATGTTCTTCATCCCACATTGCTGCAGTCCTAACACTTGGGTAGAATCCCAAAGCAGAGGTAAGGGAGGCTGGCAAATCATAAAGAAGCAGGAGCTGTCAACATGCCCTGCAAAATAGCCGTGGCAAAACCAGCCCTAGATTTAGAGTAGAGAGGAAGGTGGTAATGCTTAGAGAAAGTATGCACTGAACTCCAAGTAGCTGCCTCCAAAATATCCTTAGTTGCCACCCCCTTAGAAATGCTGTTGAAGTGGCAGTAGCCCTAGTGGAATGAGGCCTAATCCCAGCTGGAATCTCCTTGCCATGATGGGAATAACAAAATGCAATGCAAAACCCAATCCACTTAGAAATAGTTTGTTTTGACACAGGCTTGCCCTGAGAACTCAAAGCAAAAGAAACAAACAACTGCTGAGACTGCCTAAAATCCTTAGTCCTGCTTAAATAATAACGCAACTGCCTGTGTACATCTAAAGTGTGCAAAATCTATTCCCCTTATTTTGGGGATCTGCATAAAAAGTAGGCAAATGAATAGTTTGGTTTAAAGCCACACTAGAAACCACCTTAGGCATAAAGGAAGGATTAGTACGTAATGATACCCTATCCTTATGGAAACTCAAAAAAGGCTCATCCGCCATAAGGGCCTGCAATTCAGAAACCCTTCTTGCAGAAGTAATGGCCAACAAAAAAGCAGTCTTCCATGACAAGTATTTCAATACAGCAGTAGCCGCAGGCTCAAAAGGTTGTAGAGTAAGTTTCTCCAACACAAAATTGAGATCCCAAGCAGGAGTAGGAGCTCTACGTGGGGGTCTTATATTCTTTGCCCCTCTAAGAAATTGCTTGAACAAAGGATGAGAAAACAATGGTGGGTCACAATCATAGTGAGCTGAAATTGCTGCAGCATGAATCTTAATGGAAGAGAAAGACAAACCTTTGTCCAATAACTCAGTAAGATATTGAAGAGCCACACTCAAATTAGGCTCAGAAACCTCCAAATCCTTTGCTGCACTCCAAAATAAAAATCTCTTCCATTTTTCTGCGTACACTTTCCTTGTACTAGGTCTTCTGGCTTCCATAATCACATTCAAAACTTGTTGAGGAAGTTGAGACCTGCTGTGGTTCAAAACAGAATATGCCAGGCTGTTAGATGAAGAGAGTGAAGCTTGACATTGAGTAGATGACCGTCCCTCTGAGACAATAGGTGTGGAATCAAAGGTAAAAGCCATGTAGGCTTCCTTACCAGACTCCTCAGTAATGGGTACCAGTGTTGCCGAGGCCAATCTGGAGCTATTAAAATCATCCTTGGCTTGTCTTGTCTGACCTTTAGGAGTACCTTTGGGAGGAGAGGCAGAGGTGGAAAGGCATACACATGAAGATTTTTCCAACTGAAAGAAAGAGCATCCACTTTCCAAGCTGTGTGATGAAACCTTTTCGTGCAAAACTTTGGCAGCTGGTGGTTTAGTGGAGAAGCGAACAGATCTATGTCTGGAGTTCCCCATGACACTGTCAATTTCCGAAATACATGAAGATCCAGTTTCCACTCGTGAGGATCCATGATTTGCCTGCTTAACACAGCTGCTAAGGAGTTCTGTGCTCGGCAGAAACCTTGCCTGAAGATTTAGTTGCAAGCTGAGCGCAGTCTCCCACAAAATCATTGCTTGCCTGCATAGAGGATAAGAATGTGTTCCCCCTTGTTTGTTGATGTACCACATGACAGTTGTGTTGTCTGTTAGAATCAACACCTGCCCTGGAAGAAGTAACTCCTTGAAAGCCATTAATGCAAACTGGACTGCTAACATCTCCTTCATGTTGATATGTAGATGCTGTAGTCTGGCAGGCCACTTGTCTTGTATCCACTTTCCATTCAGATGAGCTCCCCAAGCTATGTCTGAGGCATCTGTCGTTAGAATCTGACTCGCCTCTGGCCGGGTCACAGAGAGTCCCTTGTTTAGGTGACATTCCTGAGCCCACCACAAAAATTCCTTTTGAATGCAAGGTATTATTTGAATGACAGTGTCCAAATCCTGGCAGTGCTGTGCCCATACATTTTTGAGATACCATTGCAGCTTCCTCATATGCAGTTTGGCATTGGGAAGCACCAGAATACAAGATGCCATGAACCCTAAGGCTTGAAGGACTGTCCTTGCAGTCAGCCCGGACTGAAGAGATAGTTGATGGAAGTAAAGGGAAAGATTCTTTTGTTTGTCCGGGGTTAAAAAGGCCATCTGGGTTGCTGTATTCAGTCTCACACCCAGAAAGCACATGTCTTGAGAGGGTACTAGACTGGACTTTATTTCGTTCACAGAATACCCCAGGCATCTTAGCACTGCTATCACATATTCCAAATGCTGAAAAAGGTCTTCCTTTTCTTGAGCCAGAAACAGGCAGTCGTCCAAGTAAGGATAGATTTGTATTCCTTTTAGCCTGAAGTAAGCTATCACTGGAGCCAGAACTTTTGTGAATACTCTGGGCAGTAGATAAGCCAAAGGGCAATGCAAAGAACTGATAATGGGAATTCCCAGCTCGAAAACGCAGATACTTCCTGCAACTTAGTCTGATAGGCACATGAAGGTAAGCCTCCTTGAGATCTAAAGTTACCATCCAGTGATCTTTGCCCAGCAGAGGTAAAAGCTGTTGTAACGTCAACATTTTGAACTTGGGAATGTCCAGATAAGTGTTGAGGATAGATAAATCCAAAATTGGTCTCCACGTGTTCCCCTTTTTTGGTACTAGGAACAGGCGAGAATAAAATCCTAGGCCCCTTTCTGGCACAGGAACCGGCTGAATGGCCCCTATTTGGAGTAACAGAGAAATTTGCTTGTGGGCCTCTTTTCTTTGTAGAGGAGGAATGTCTGGCATGCCTTTGAAAGGAGGCAAGGTATGGAAATAAAACCTGTAACCGTGGTGAATGATATCCAATACCCATCTGTCTTGGGTAATTAAACTCCAATTTTCTTTGAAAAGTGCCAGCCTTCCCAAAGGTGCTGCCAGACGAGAAGGCTCTGGCAGCTGAAAAGGCAGGTCATTGGGTCTGCTTACGAAAGGACTGACCCCTGCCCTCACCAGAAGACTGAGCAGGTGAACTCCCTGTTCTAGGCCTAAAAGAACCTTGAGCTCTGCCCCTACCACGTCTAGACCTACCCCTAGACTGGGAATCATAAGAAGGATATGTCCACCCCTTAGTAGGCCAATTTCTACTAAACTTCGGAGGCTGAACCTGCAAAAAATCTTTAACAGTCTGCATAGACTTAGCCTTGTCCTCCATTTTCTTTAAAACTGCTTCCACAGGCGAACCAAACAACACATCAGACTGTAACGGAGCATCCAAAATCCTTGCCTTAACATGCTCAGCTAAATTCTGATCCCTCAGCCAGGCATGCCTGCGAAGAACAGAACCAGTGGCAGCCACCCTCGAAGAGGCCTGTACAGCATCAAAACCACATTGCAAGGAATGCTTACCCACCTGTTCAGAAACATGTACTAAATCCTGCAACTCTTTACACTCAATACCTTCCGCCAGAGCATCCACCTTAGACTGCAATTGTGAAAGGAGATAATTTTGGTATTTTAACATGTGGAACTGACAATTCAAAGCCCTCATGGCTAAAGTGGAAGAAGTATACACCTTCTTTCCCCATCTATCCAAAGCCCTTGCCTCTTTATCAGGAGGAACAGGATTTTTAACAACAGAAGCCTTAACACCTTTAGGCCCCTGAGAAACAGTTTCTGGGTCTGCCCTAGGACTCTTAAAAGATACTTATGAGCTTCAGGCACCCTATAATACCTATCCGGTTTAACTGGGGCAGGAGGCAAAGAATCAGGGTTCAGGGAAGCCTCTGCAAAAACATCTTCCACCACATCCAGAACAGGAGGTATAGCTAAAGGCCTATGCTGGGGTAGAAACAAAAAATCCCTAAGCCTCTTCCTGGAATCAGAGAAATCTTGACCTTCCCATTTAAAATGCTCCCTCATGGAATGAAGAGTCTCTGAAAAAGAAAAATCCTCAGGAGGAGAAGCCGAAGGAGTAGAATCATCTACATCAGAATCAGAATAAGGAGGATACTCCTGTAAGTCTTCAGCCGACTCAGAAGCCTCCGAACACTGCTCAAAACTCTCAAGCTCAGGTTCCACCCTAGGCCTCTTATCAGGAGGGGGCATAGAACCTCTAATCATAGTAATCAAATCTTCTGCCATTTTAAGCATATGTTTCTTAGGCAGAGACCCTGAAGAACTAGGAGAGACATCCACTGAAGTTAAACCTGGCCTGCCTCTCGAAGAAGCCTTGGAAACAGAAGGAGAGGGCCTAACCACCTTAGGAAGGGAGGGGAGAACAGCTACCTGAGAAGCCCCTTCAGCCTGGCCTACCTCCTGAGAGGACACATCTTGTAACAGTAAAGTCTCTCCCTGAGACTCCAAAGAAACTTCTGGCAGAACCTCCGGCTCCACCGAGCCTTCTAAAGAACCGATGTCCGGGACAGACGGTTCTTCCAACCTAGGCTTAGCTGCTTTGTCCTTGCGCTTTTTAGACGAAGCGGGCGTCGGAGCATCCGACGGCATTTTATAATTACAACGCTTCCCAAAAACTAACCTGGCACAGTCTAATCTTCTCTTTATAGTGCGTTTGTTAAATCTAGCACAAGAGCGACATCCAACAACGTCGTGCTCAGGCCCTAAGCAAGGTATACACAAGGTATGGTAATCCCTATGAGGTATCTGTTTCCCACAAGAAATACAGTTATTCACTTTTTCTGACATCCGGTTAAATACTGAGGCAAGAAAAAAACAAAATATTCTAACGGGTACTTAGCCAACTTTGATTCGGTCTGAAACTCCGACTTCAGAAAATTTCAGAACGCCAACCTGCACTCGCAATACTGCTTCTGCATCGGACCATGCGGCAAAAAAGACTGAGGATATGATGTCGGTCATGCGCATTTGTACCCTGACGTCCTGACGTCAGACTAATGCGCCTTGACCGACGTCAGCCTTATACTTTGGTATTCGGGCCGACTGGGACAGCGGACTACCCAAGTGTTAGGACTGCAGCAATGTGGGATGAAGAACATCAGTAAGTCTTCTAAACTGGATATGAACTATACTATGCTTAGGTATTTACAACACTCTGCCATATAACTTAAGCAGCAAATGATGACTGAGGGTATTAAAAGTCAGGTACTTGTTACCACAACAAACAAGAAATATTATATACTTTTATTTTATTAATTTGTTAACTAGGTAAACCCCAAAAGGCACAAGACTCTTTTTCAGATGTGACCCAGGACATCTGGCTGATTAAGTAATTTGATGAGTCACAAAAAAAACAAAAGATGGCTGAGGGAATAAAACCATGGGCTACAAGATGAAGCTTGCTAGCAGATCATAGCCTTAATCTTGTTCACTCACCATCTACTGCTAAAACTCACTGCTAAGTAAAAAGACAGTTAACTCTAACCTGTAAATGGGGTAATGGTTAAATCAGTAAATTGCTGAAAAGTCAAAAATAAATCAGAGGTAAAATGTGCTACAATCTAAGAAATACCTCAACAAAAAGGAACATCAGATGGCATAAACCAAGAAAACATGCTGCAACCATTTACAACACACAACGAACTTGCAAATGTATAGTAAATCTTTGGGGCAGAAGATCCATGTCAGCAAGGGAATAACAAAAGGGACAGATCTATCTATATCTTACCTATTTATCTCTACTGATAAAAGCATATATAGATATAGACAGATATACTGCTGGATAGGGCTTTATTCCTGTGTGACTTGTTACTAGAACTCTTTGATGTCTCAGCAGTTAAGTCCTTAGGAAAACTTAACAATGACTGTAAATTGGGACTCTCTTGTCATATCTGAAGTAACAGTAGATCCTGAAAGACTAGCATCAGTTTTCACAGCATTTTCTTTAAATTCGCCCCACAGACACTAACGTAATGAGTGACAGTCAGTGACTATGGCTTCAAAATTTACAATACTAACCTATAAATAATATACAAAGGGCATCTAGCCTTAAGAGGATATGGTAGATGTGCAACACATGCCACTTTATACTGTAGACATCTACAGATCACAGCTAAAACTGCTGGCTCCCCAAGAGTTCACCCAACTCAGACTCGGTACAGTGGCTTCAGAGCTAAAACTGCTGGCTCCCCAAGAGTTCACCCAACTCAGACTTGGTACAGTGGCTTCCAACACGCAGCATACTTACCATCAGTAACTGAATCTTATCCAAGACTATCTTTCACACTATCACAGAGATGACATTTTTCAGGAGGGGTTAATGACATTTTTCCAGGACCAACTTCCCCCTCACTGTTTTTACAGTAACATTTCTCCAGCTATACCACTTTAACAGACCAAAAACACAATTTCTGCCCATCCTTAAAATAAGCCAATTGCAATATAAATGATTAGCAATTGTGGCTAAATCAGTTACTGTTTGAAAGACAGAAGGCAAACGTTGAGCTTACGCCACATAATCGTAAGCTTCAGTGTAGAACATGTGTATGGTGCATTGTACCTGTAAGAGCAAGGTACACTAACCTGTGTAAGTGAATATTCTCACAGAATGACAGGAAACTGATTTCTAACTGTTCATTACTACTCCATAGAAGAAGGATACCTGTTCAGAAGAATTCAGGAAGTTATTTCCTAGAACAGAAGATCAGCAAGTATGTAAAAAGGAACTTGCCTGAATGGCCTATGTCAGTGCCTGATGTGGAATTCAATGTACCAGAAATACAGAGCTGGAATCTGTGAAAGTCCTGCAGCCTTGGACTTCAAGATATTTTGTAAGCACTGTGAAATAATTTTTTTTATGTAACCAATGCTTTCAGTACTTCTTTGAACTTACAACTTGAAAGAAATAAAAAAAAAGCTTAAATTAAGCAATGCACTTTACAAAACAAATTACATTAACAACTTTACACATGTACAAAAGAATAGGTGGCATAAAAATGTTAACATCTTATCTAGGCCTACCACTAACAGTAACTAAAGATTCACTTGATTTTCTATCTATAACTGAGGCATCCAAACAGTAGTTGCACAATTTCCCAGGGAACAAAATTTTCAGCAGGAGCTTTGACCAGGAACACAGCCCACTTGTGCAAACTTCGTAGGCCCTGCAGAAAATGGCTTGACTAACAGCCACATCAGTTCTGAGCAGTATCTCCTGTTTTTCTTTAATTTGATTGCAAGGTTTCCTGTCCCCATGGTCATATGGTCCAAATAGGGGAATGCGTTCTCTTGATCAGAAGTAGCATTTCCACGAGTGCTAACCTTTAAATGCATGCACATTTGAGAACGCAGTTTCATTCTAACATCTCTGCTATATTTTCACTGGATGCAATAACCACAACGTTATTTACACACTTTTGAAAAACAAATAAACAAAAAAAAAAAACATATTTACTTTAACTTACTACAGAAAAGGTAATCAAATGTCACCAGACACACTAAGACTCACGCACAGCCAAGGATGAAGAAAACAAGGATCTAACAAGGATGCATAGCAAGTCTTTAAGCAATGGGATCCAAATCATGTTGGCACACATATAACAATTCAAGAACTTTAAAGGTGTCATGAGACTGAACAGGTACACAGCACACTCTGAAAGGCCAAGGTAAAATGAAGGTAGTCAGAAGTACCTAAAGCAAGTTGGAATACTATACTGCCTGTAATTACTTGCATTCGGTGTTAGGAGGCCTCAGGTAAGGAGAGTTGCAAACAGCCAAGATGAGAGGAGACAACAGAAGGTCCTTTACAGGGATAAGGTATTTCACTTGGGTTATACTTCTTAAGTAGGAACAAGACTTGACAAATTATCACTTTTTTCAAAAACATCAGTTTGTCATCAAAGGCCACACCAAGATTTTTTACTTTGTCCTTAAATTCCAAATTATTACCAGTATAAATAGCAGTAGGAGTTAAAGCAGGAGAATCCAAGTTCCTCTGATAGCAATGAAGTCATGACCACTGCCTTAAGAGGGAAAGAGCCAATCTGGTGGTCCCCTGCCAAAAACAAACTCTACAACAGAAGGAGGAAACTGATGCGGAATAAGGTGAAGTACCAAGACTGGAAAAACTCCCTTAACAGCCTCAACAAAAAGTTGAGATCCCTCATCAAATCCTGTAAAGCTAGCTATGAAAACAGAATTGCAGCAGATATAAAGACAACCACAAGACCTTCTATAGTTATGTAAAGAATTTCCATGGCAATACCCATATTTGCTCTGAGCTACTGAATAATGGTACCTCCTATACCGAGCCAACATACTGGCCAACAGATTCAGTGCCAACTTCACTCCTCTTCCCCCACAAAGGACCAATCACAATACCACTAGATTGTCAGACAACCAGTATTACTGCTGCACAGGTTAAAACAGCACTGTCCAAGGCCAAGAATACAGCTTCTATGGGACCTGACAATATCCCTGGCTGTGTTTTACATTCACTACAAAGTGAACTGGCACCTCACAGGTGTACCCTGTTCAATCACAGCCTCACCTCAGACTTTGTCCCTACCGAATGGTGCACTGCTACAGTCATCCCTCTCCACAAAGGAGGAGCGACTAGAGATCCTGGGAACTATCGCCCCATTAGCCTGAAGAGTCTGATATGCAAAGCTATGGAACACATCATCATGAACCTAATAAACAAGGATATAGGGAATCTCCAAACTCTGGATCCCACACCGTTTGGTTATGTGAAGGGTAAATCATGCCTGCTCAACCTGGTCGACTTCTTTGAGTCAGACACCAGAGATGTGGATGAAGGCAAGGTGGTTCATACAGCCTACCTTGATCTGGCCAAGGCCTTTGATACCATTCCCCACTCAGGAATCACAGAAAAACTCACTAAACTAGGCATCAACCCCTATATCACTAGGTGGTTTGCAAACTGGCTCACAGAGGGAACCCACACTGTGAAAGTAGCTGACTCCAAGTCAGACTGTTGACCAGTTACGAGTGGAGTTCCACAGGGTTCGGTCTTGCGTCCTCTCCTGTTTGGTATCTACTTCTCTGAAGTCCAGGCCAACACGAAGGAACTCTGGCTGACAAAATTTGCACATGCGTCTGCAAGTTGGGAGCTATTACTAACTCCCCAAGTGATGTTGACACCCTACAGAAAGGCCTCATTGAGCCCAACGAATGGAGTCAAAACCATGGTCTTAAGCTCAATGCCAAAAAAAGTGTTGTCATCCCCTTTGGGAAAAACCCTGTTCCCATAAATTACCACATTGATGGAAGTCCACTGAACACAGAAGGCATTATAACAGATCTGGGAACACAGGTTGACAGCAACCTCTCTTTTGACCACCACATTGCCACTGTGGTCAAAAAGTCCTTCTATGTGACACATCTCATTACTAAGGGTTTTGCATCCAGGAAGAAAAAGGTCATTGTCTCCCTCTCTTCTTCCCTCATTAGGCCAATCGAGTACAATGCCCCATTTGGCATGTACCTCACTAGACACCTGCAACAACTGGAGAGGCCGCAAAAGTACCTCACAAAGAGGATCCTAGGTCTTTTGTCCTATATGGATAGACCCAAAAAACTCCAACTATTCTCCGTCTCACATCGCCTACTTAGTGGCAATTTCTGCTTGACTTACAAAACCATGTCAGACCCAGTTCTGTTAGAAATGGTACATCTAAAGAAATCCCAATCCCTCCACACCACCCACTCCAGAGACCTCAACCTCATTATTACAATCAACAGAACATGCTGGAGGGACAGGTTCATAACCCAGAGACTGCCCATGCTATGGAACAGACTTCCCATACATGTCAAGCAGAGCACCTCACTGGCCCTCTTCAAGAGAAATCTTGATGAGTGGATGGGAAATAGAAAATTCACCCCAGGGATCACTCCAGTGGCTCTACTCGACAGAGGCACTGGGAACTAAGGTCAGGTGGCACGATGCCAGCGTAATACTATGAGCTAGGCTTGTAAAGGCTACACGGCCATTAGCCTAGTACACACCTATGAACCTATGACTCCAAGCATCTAATCCTGGATGCATACTTACCAGAGGACGTACCCAAAGACATTCTGTCCTAAGTAAATGAGAAGATGTGTTGTACATCACCCACATAGCAGTTCTCTCAATGAAGATATCATCACCATCATCAACTGCCCTTTTTCCCCATTTTCTATATGGGGTTGGAGGTTGAATCAGCTGCTGCCACCTAACAGTTCAATGCTACTCTCCTATTCTTTGGCAGACATGCCAGACTGGTGCAGGTCTTGTCTTGTGCAATACATCTGATGCATTGCTGATGTCCACATTTTCCCTTGTTTTCTTCCTGTCTCTCCGAAATCATCACTTTCAAGATAGCAACTCCTGCATTCCTGCCCATGTGCCCAAACCAAAGTAATCTGTTCTCTTTGACTTTCTCTGCAACAGGAGCTACTTTGGCATCTGCTATTATATCATTATTTCTTCATCTGTTCCATAGTGTGCACCACACCACAAATCTCAGGTTCATTGCTCTAGCTTCCTCATCTGGTCTGCTTTAACTCTCCCAGGTTTCTATACTCTACAGAAGAATTGGTCACGCCATTTTTTTAACACTTTACTTTTCTGCTTCTTTGGCATATAACAAATTATCCCTGACACTCTGCACCTTAGAAGCCACCCTTATCATTGCAGCTTTAATCTCCTTATTCAGATTTGCCTTCTCCACTACAACTTCTCCCAAATACTTGAAAGTTACCCATGTTGAAATGTTGTATAGGGTGCATATCCGCCAGATGTGGGAATCATGAGAAATGCCTGGATGGTGGACAAACACATTGTATTTTTCACTCTGTTCACTGTACACCACATTTGTTGAAAAAGTAAAAATTTGTATTTATTTATTATTTTACATTTGTTGACTGGGCTAGTCTAACTGGATGTATATCCATTTTCAGTAGAGGCCCGAGGAGAAAAGTTCCAAAAAAAAAAGTTATACATAGAGTCCACAAAAACAGTGGAAAAACCAAAAGACAATTTACATACATATTCCAACTGCTTAGCAAACATTTTTACAGAACAGTTTTAAGGTTACACATATGAAGACAGATTGTTATTATACAGTTGTATTAAAAGAAAAACAAAAACATTTAATGTACAGGAGTTTCCTCATGACAGTAAGACAGTCAACAAACAGACAAAAAAAAAAAATTATCGATTCTAAGACAGTGTAGAGCATAGAGGAATATCATAGGTTCATAGGTTTATACTAGGCTATCTGCCCTAAGGCATTTATAAGCCTAGCCCAAAGTTTTGTGGCTTACGCCACCCCTTATATGAAAAAATACTGTGCCCATTAGTTTGTTGTGCCTCTGTCCAGCAGTGACACAGAGATGATTCCCGGGGTAAACCTACGATCTCCCATCCACAGGTCAAGATTTCTCTTGAACAGAGCCAACGAGGTGCTCTGCCTCACATGGACCGGGACTCTATTCCACAGCATAGGGAGTCTCTGAGTGATAAATCTATCCCTCCAGCACGTCCTGAAGAAAAAAGTTTTTAGTTGAGAAGTATTTAGACAAATAGGAAAATTAGTATCAGTCAGGACTTGAGCAGGGGCAGAGCCATTGGTTTTTAATGAAGATTTTCAATTGTTTCTTGAAAAGGTTGGTGGAAGTCAGGGATGTTATTTCTCTTGGAAGTTTGTTCCAAGTATTGCCAACAGCATTTGAGAACAGGCAGTCCCCGGATTTGTTGTTGGATTTTATGGTGGCTACTTGTAGCTTCTTAGCGGATCTTTGGGTTGGTTAACTTTTATAGGAGTTGAAGAGGTTACAGAGTATGGGAGTATCTGTAGGATGATGAACGATCTTGTGGATAAAAATGAGTTGCTGGAAAAGTAGTTGGTTTTGAACTTCCAGCCATCCTAGAAGTTTAAGATGATGGCAATGGTGGGTACAAAAGGGGGCACCAGTGGCAAATTTGGCTATGTTGTTGTAGGAGGTTGCTAGTTTATTCAGATTGCTTTTGGATAAGTTAGTATAGATAGGGGAGGCATAGAGAAGGGTGGAAATGAGGTGGGTCTGAGCAATGGAAATCTTAGCTGAGGCTGTGAGAAAGGGCTTGATCCTATAAAGGAATCCAGAGTAGGTGAGGACTTGTTAGCAATGTGAGCATAATCAAAGATCCCAGGGAAAGGAGTTATGTCATAAGTGTCCACATTTTTCTGTTGGATGCTGAAGGTTTCTTGCGGCAAGGTTGACTAATGTACAAACTTTCATGTCTACTGTGACAGACAGTCCTTGCAACCACTTGATTTCATATGAGACCCCACATATCTACTAACTCCCACTTGATGTCTCTGTCCGCACAACAGTCAAAGATGTCATGGAGGTGATAGTAGGTCAGCTTCTGGTTAACTTTTCTGTGATTGAGAGGACCGTGATGTGCAACACTGTGAACACTGGCTTCCAAGGCAGCCAATAAGACATGTTGACTGTAACAAAAGGAGCTACTGTCAGCCCAGCTATCTGGAATTTTGTAAATAATTATATGTCATTTGTGAATATTAATATGATTTATATAGAAGTGTGACAAAAGGAGATACTGCTAGCCCAGCTGTATGGAATTTTTAAGTGGTTGTTTGTCATTTGTGAGTATCAACATGATTCATATGCCTGTGTTACAAATGTATTAGAACTGTATGTCATATTGTATAGACGTGTGATGATGAGATTTTATTATACACTATTGTAACTGTTTAACGGGGAGACAAACACAGGAGATTAACTTGCAAAACTTCAGAAGAATGGTTGAGGTTAAGTTACTTTACGGCTGGGCCATAAACAAAAGATGTTACCTCTCAGTTTCAATGCAATACCTGACACAATGTCAAGAACTAGAAGTTTTTTGTATTGTCTTTATATGTGGAAGAATGTAAATTATTTTATGACTTCCACCATTTGCCTTAGATCTAACAGAAGTCCTTATTTATGCATTTTCACAGAGAAATGCTAAATGTTGGCAGTTTCTAGCAATGGGGGTTTTCACCTGGAATAGTCAGATGACAAAAGTGATGTCATCCTGCAAGTATCATAGCAGCAATATTTGAGATATTAATTTAAGAACTCTCTGAGAGACAGACTGTGCGTTTTGTAGTTTGTCTTTGACCTGGTAGTATCAGCTGAGAAAACCCACTCACCACATCTGTCTTGCCTGGCTCTATAAGTAAGTTAACTAGGGTACAGTAATTTCTTTTAAATTCTGTAAGGAATATAGTAAAGATTAGTTTAGATGCTTTCTGTATTTATTTGAGGCCGTCCTGCAATGTTGTTTTAAATATTTCCTGTAATTTTGAACTTTGAAGTCACTGTGAATACATATTTAGCATTGCCTTGCTCTTTTATTATTTATTATTAAATATATTTAAACCTCTCATTGGTTTATTGGCTGAAATTTGTGAGACATATTTATGCTCTTAGCGTACTTGCATATCTGCTTGGTGACACTGTGAAGGCCACTTCTAATAGTCTTGCTCTTGGTCAAACTACCATTTGGATTAATAGTAACATTCCACAGCAAGATTGGACACCCTTTGCTAAGAGCCTTAAAGTAGCTGATAAGGAGAGATTGGTGGCAGGCGAAACTACCATAGCGTCTGGGCAGAAGAGGGCATAGCTAGTAAATGTGCCAGCCTTTTCCAGGTTTTGTGTGTGTGTGTGTGTGTGTGTGTGTGTGTGTGTGTGTGTGTGTGTGTGTGTCAGCTACTTGGGCAGGGACACGAAGCACTGGCTGGACAGAGAGGGTGCTGAAGGTCTTGGCTTGGTCACTCAGCTGAGATGTCAACTCTACAGCTGTGCCAGTGGGGAGTCTTATTGAGGATCTGGAGAAACCAGCCACTAACTGACTGTGGTCTCTGTGTGCTCTTAAAGGAAACTGGACTTTACTGTGTGTACTTCTCATCCTCCTGGTGTGTACGTCCCCCATTGTTGCCAGTGGTGAGGATTGAAGCTCCTTGATTACTGGTCAGTGTTGGGGCATCACATATTAATTAATGGGCAGTGGTGGGATATCAACATCACATAATAATTGGTTTGCAGTGGTGGGATATCCACATATTAGGATTCAGTGGTGTGGATATTGAATTCCTGTAGCCTGTAAACAGTGGTCACTAAGGAAGGTGTTTGTACTCTCAATCAGCCACACAATGAACATTCAGAGTTTCATATCAGAATTATTTTAATGTATTTATTTATTTATTTATTGTTAGATTATTAGTCAGGGAGAGCAGGTGAGGATGTCAGCAGAGGAATATGGCAAGCTGAAAAGGAGCCAGCTGGCCAAGATGTCCCAGGCTAAAGGACTGGTGCATGCCAACCTGACTAAAGCAGACATGACTGCAGCCTTGGCCACAGCTATATCACAGACCACCAATCAGGATGACAATCAGACTGGCAATGAGAATGTACAACTCGCAGAAAATGGGCAGTTCAACCTTTCCACGGAGGACTTAAAAATCCGTCTGAAGTTAAAGAGACTTGAACTGGAGACCAAATATTTGGAAATAGAACCAGCAGAGAGAATGCAACAATTGGAGGCTGAAGAAAGGAGAAACAGATAGTACTAGAATCAGCTGAGAGACTGAGATGTCAGGAAGCTGAAGAGAATGAGAGGCAAAGGCAACATGAGAAGGAGATGCTGATGCTTCATCAGGGTCATGGAGGTAATGGGGAAGGGAGTAACCAAACCCCAGAAGCAGCAACAATCAGTACATTTGTTCCACAATTTACAGAAGGGGATAATTTTGATAGTTTCATTATGTTTGAAAGGGTATGTACACAGTATAATGCCGACCAAGGGCTCTGGGTATGGTTACAGACCCCCATACTGCATGATAAAGCTGTAACTGCTACTTCTAAATTGTCTGAAACTGACTGCTTAAACTATAATACTGTTAATATTTGTCTTTTAGATTGCTTTAAGTTAACACCTGAAGCTTATAGGAAAAAGTTTTATGAGCACAGATGCAAGGCAGATGAAAGTGTGTGTGGATCTATTGCTGAAATAAGCACTTATTTTCATAGGTGGGTGAGTGGGTGTCAGGTCACTATTTCTGAAGGGTTGGCAGACTTTTTGGTGAGGAAACAAGCCCTTAGCACTTTGTCTGAGGACATGAGAATCTGGTTAGCAGACTGGCACTGCAATACTGCAGATGTGTTGGGGAAAAAGGGAGACCTATACTTAGCAAGCAGGGCATCACTACACAGGAAAGGTATACCCAGTGCTGCTCATGGGTCTAAGGAAACCCATGGCGGGCAGTCAAAAACTCCCCAACAGAGTCTGCCAGTAACAGGGGAAGCCATTAGGCCAGGTAAACATCCAGGACCAAGGGTTAAATGTTTTAAATGCAGCTAGTGGGGCTATCACCCACCTATGAAAATGGAGGCAAGGTAGGGAACAAAAGGTGGTAGAGCCAGTAAGTGGGAATGACAGAATGCCAGCAGTGAGTTGTCTGGAGACAACAAGGGTACCAAACTACCACAAGAGATTATATCCTATCTTAGTAAATGGGAAAGAGGCCACTCCTAAGAGAGACACAGCCTCTGACCTAACCACTGTGAAGCCTGCAATGGTTAAAGAGGAGCACTACTTGCTTGGGCAGTCTACTCCAGTCGGAGCTTTAGGAGGGACCCCATTCCAAACACCTTTGGCTAGGGTTCACCTTGACTGGGACGAGGGAAAAGGAAGCCAGCAAGTAAGTGTGTTTGAAGATATCCCTGCCGATGGTCTAATAGGGAATGATTTTGATAATGAAGTGCCTGGTGTGCATGCAGTGACACAGTCAGGCTTGGAGACTAGCATGTGGGTTTGATAGCCTAGGGGGGGGGACCCAGACAGACCACAGACTTGAAGCCAGAACTGGTGTGGTGGTTACTTTGGGAAGAGAGCTAACCTGTAGCAGTGAGACTGAAGGTGAGCCACAGCTGCTTATGTGTACTGATGTACCAATGGACAGAGTGACTGCAAGGGCAGAGGTGAGTAGTAGTACCCAGGCTGACAGTGAGGCACTGCTGTCAGAGGATGCCAGGCTTCCTGTGGAAGGGGAGCTGGGAAGGGTTAAAAAGAGAGTTGAGACAGGCTTAGCTCTCAGTCCCCACATTACAAGGCCAGAGGGAGGTAACCAGTGAGGCACCTAATTCTCAAGGGAAGGGAGAATCTGCATACTGGGACAAAGGGTTACTGTACAGAATGTGGATCCCTGAGGGAGGGCTGGAGGGTGAGAGAATACAGCAGTTGGCTGCACCCAGAACCTGCCATCTGGCACTTCTAGACATAGCCGATGATATTCCCTTTGCAGGTCATATGGGCATAAAGCATACCAAGAGATGCGTTATTTAGAACTTTTATTGGCCTGGGATTTTTAGAGATGTAACAGGGTACTGCAGGACTTGTGAGCAGTGCCACAAAGTAGGCAAGGCAGGAGACAAGAAGAAAGCTGCTATGATGCCTTTGCCTGTGATTGCGGAGCCATTTCAGTGGGTAGCTATGGATATACTGGGGCCTCTGAGTACCCTAACGTCCACAAGGAAAACGTATATCGTTGTGGCAGTATATGCTACCAGATACCCTGGGGCTGTTGCTCTGTCCTCCATTGAAGCAGAAAAGTTGTCAAATACTTTGTTAGAGATTTTTAGCAGGGTAAGTTTCCCTAAAGAAATACTGATTGACAGAGGTGCCAATTTCACGTCAGACCTCCTGGCTTGCCTGTGGAAGTACTGTGGGATGAAGCACCTAAAGATCACCCCCTACCATCTCGAGATTAATGGTCTGGTTTAGAAGTTAAACCTCTACACACAGGCCCATGCTATGGGCATTTGCAGACCAGTTTAAGAGGGAGTTGGACAAATATTTGCCCCATCTGTTGTTTGCTTGCAAAGAGGTGCCCAAGGAATCCACATTTTTTTCTCCCTTTCAGTTGCTGTATAGGCACAGGGATGAGGGGACCTCTAGATTAGATTTGAGATGAGTGGGAGGGTGAGTGTGAATCCCACAAGGAGTCTGTTGTGGCATATATCCTAAAACTCAGGACAAGGCTCAGGGAACTCATGGGCTTGGCCCAGGAGAACCTGGCAGAAGGCCAACAGCAGAAAAAGGTCTGGTATGACAGGGATGCTCAAACTAGAGAGTATGCTGTAGGGTAGCAGGTACTGGTTCTCATTCCTGTCAATACACAACAAGCTGCATGCAGTTTGGGAGGGACCCTTCAAAGTGGTAAGGAAGGTCAGTGATGTTAACTACATGGTAGAACTGCTAGGCAGGAGGCAAGGGCACAAATTGCATCATGTTAACATGATGAAACCTTACCATGATAGAGAAGCCCTTGTGCTGAGTATTTGCAGTGGATGGCAGGAGGAGTCTGAAAGGGATATGGTGACTGATGTCCTCTGTGAGGCGCGGACTGACAACTCAGTGGAAGGGGTAGCAATGCCCCAGCAGCTATCCCTTACCCAGGTTTGAGAAATCTGAGCAGTGTTATAGAGTTTAGGGACATGGTCACTGGGAAACAAGGGTGTACCCACCTGGTGCAGCACCATGTGGATAAAGAATACCAAAGCCCTGTTAAGGAGGCCCCTTATAGGGTGCTTGAGAGAGTCAAACAGACTCTGAGGGAGGGGATACAGGAAATGTTGGAAACAGGGGTAGTCCAGCAGTCCCTGGGCCTCCCCAGTGTTGCTGGTACCAAAGAAGGATGGCAGCACCATGTTCTGTGTGGACTACAAGAATTTAAATAGTCGCATAGAGTCAAATGCTTACCCCATGCCTAGGGCAGATGAAGCTCTAGAGGAGCTGGTTGGGGCCAAGTATCTTCCCACTATGGATCTTAGCATGGGCTACTGGCAGGTGCCCTTAACTGACTCCCAGCACTAAAGAGAGGTCAGCCTTTGCGACTCTTTTCGTTGAGATGAAAAATGCCCCAGTGACTTTTCATAGGCTGGTAGATCATATCCTAGCAGGAGCAGGAGATTTTGCCCTTGCTTACCTGGATGATATTGCCATCTACAGCCATTCCTGGTATGAGCACCTTCAGCATGTCAGGGAGGTGATGGGTAGATATAGAGGGCAGGGGTGACCATTAAACCCAAGTAAGTGTCATTTGGGTATGGCAGAGGTCTACTACCTGGGACATAGAGTGGGGAGTGGTAAGATCAGGCCAGAACCTGCCAAAGTGAAAGCCATTCAGGCATGGCCTGCCCCTGTTACCAAAAAAGCAGGTGAGGTCATTCTTAGGGACAGCAGGGTACTACAGAAAGTCTGTCCCAATTATAGTACCATAGCTGCTCCCCTCGCAGACCTGAGGAAAAACAGGCCAAATAAGGTAGTGTGGCCCCCAGCGTGTGAGAAGGCATTCCAGGCGCTTAAGGGAGCTTTAAGATGATCCCTTGTGTTAGCCAGTCAAGATTACAACAAAGAATTTGTTGTGCAGGTGGATGCTTCAAACCCATGGGGTGGGGTTGTACTCAGCCACGTTTCCTCAGAGGAAGAAGAGCACCGAGTGATATAACTCAGTCGTAGGCTCCAACCCAGGGAGGAATGCTATGCAGCTGTAGAAAAGGAATGTCTAGCCACAGTGTGGGCACTGCAGAAACTTCAGCCTTATCTGTATGGCATGAAATTCACTGCAGTTACAGACCACAATCCCTTAACATGGCTACAGGAAGCCAGTCAGCCAAATCCCAAATTACTATGGTGGAGCTTATAGTTGCAGGCATATGATGTGACAGTGCAGCACTGTACTGGGGGTCAGCAACACCAACGCAGCTGGGACCTAAAGACAGGGAATGGGGTAAGGTATTCCCAAGACAGGCCCAACCCTCTCAAGCAACGTTTCTCAAGGGACACTTGAAAAACTAGCTTGAGTTTTCGGGGGGGGGGGGTGTAACAAAATGAGCTAGTGCCAGCCTAGCTATCTGGAATTTTGTAAATAATTATATGTCATTTCTGAATATTAATTATTTATATAGAAGTGAGACAGAAGATACTGCCAGCCCAGCTATCTGGAATTTTGTAAGTGGTTGTGTGTCATTTGTGAATATCAACATGATTCATATGTCTGTATTACAAATGTACGTTATATTGTATAGATATGTGCTTTAGAGATTTTTTTTTATATACACTAATGCAACTGTTAACAGGGGAGACTGAAACACAGGAGATTAGCTTGCAAAACTGGTTGGGATGGTTGAGGTTAAGTTACTTTATAGCTGGGCCATAAACAAAACATGTTATCTGTCAGTTTCAATGCGGTAGCAGACACAATGTCTACAACTAGAAGTTTTTTGTATTGTCTTTACATATGAAGGAATGTAAATTATTTTACGACTTCCACCATTTGCCTTAGATCTAAAGAAGTCCTTATTTATGTATTTTCAAAGAGATGCTAAATGGTGGCAGTTTCTAGCAATGGGGGTTTCACCTGGGATAGTCAGATGACAAAAGTGATGTCATCCTGCAAGTATCCCAGCAGCAATATTTGAGATATTAATTTAAGAACTCTCTGAGAGAGAGACTGTGCATTTTGTATTTTGTCTTTGACCTGGCAGCATCAGCTGGGAAAACCCACTCACCAGATCTGTCTTGCCTGGCTCTGTAAGTAAAGTTAACTAGGGTTCAGCAATTTCTTTTAAATTCCATAAGGAATATAGTAATAGGTTCATAGATTGGTACTAGGCTATTGGCCCTAAGGTCTATGCAAGCCTAGCCATAACAATTCCCTGGAAATTTCTTCCCACAATATTTACTTCTCTGGGCCCCTGTCTAGCAGGGCGACTGACATGATCCCCAGGGTGAATTTCCTATATCCCATCCAATCATCAAGTTCCTTTTGAAGAGGGCCAATGAGGCGTTCTGCTTGACATGTATGGGCAGTCTATTCCAGAGTATGGGGAGTCTCTGGGTCAGGAACCTATCCCTCCAGCATTTTTGGTTCATTGTGATAAGGTTTAGATCCTTGGAGCGTGTGGCTCTGAGGGATTGGGATTTCTTTAAGCGGATCATATCCAACAGCTCAGGGTTTGACATGGCCTTGTATGTTAAGCAGAGATCGCCTCTGAGTAGACGATATGCCACAGAGTATAGCTGGAGTTTTTTTAGATGGTCAGCATATGGCATCTGCTTTAGACCTGTGATTCTTTTAGTGAGGTACTTCTGTGGCCTTTCCAGCTATTGCAGATGTCTTGTGAGGTACATACCAAATGGGGCATTATACTCTATAACGGGTCTAATGAGGGATGAGTACAGTGGGACAATGACCTTCTTTTTTCTGGATGAAAAGCCCTTAGTGATGAGGTGTGCCACACAGAAGGATTTCCTGACTGTTGTGGCGATGTGGTTATTGAAAGTGAGACCACTGTCCACTTGTGTCTCTCATCACACTTTCAATGTTTAGTGTCCTGCCACCTATGTGGTAGTTCATGGGTACATGCTTTTTTCCAAAGGGGATAACTATACATTTCTTGGCATTAAGCTTGAGCCCATGGCTCTAGCACCAGGCATCTGTTTCTGTAAGGACCTTTTGCAGAATATCCACATCATTTGGGGATTCAATAATGGCTCCCAGTTTGCAGTCATCTGCAAACTTTGTTAGCCAGAGTCCCTTAGTGTTGGCCTGTACTTCAGAGAAGTAGATGCCAAACAAGAGTGGTCCCAGGACAGAAACCTGAAGTACTCCACTTGTCACTTGTCTGGAGCTGGATTTGGAGTCAGCTACTTTTACAGTCTGGGTTCTGTCAGTAAGCCAGTTGGCAACCCCTCGAGAGACGTAGGGATTTATGCCCAGCTTAGTAAGTTTCTCTATGATTCCAGAGTGGGGGATGGTGTCGAAGGCCTTGGCAAGGTCCAGATAGGCTGTGTGGACCGCCTTACCTTCGTCCACAGCTCTGGAGACCGATTCGAAGAAGTCAATCAGATTCAGGAGACAAGATCGGCCCTTCACAAACCCAAACTGGGTGGGGTCCAGTGTTTGAAGGTTGCCAATGTCTTTGTTTATAAGTTCCATGATAATGCGTTCCCTGCCCTTGCAGATCAGGCTTGTCAGACTGATGGGATGGTAGTTCCCGGGATCCAAGGCGGATCCTCCCATGTGGAGCAGGATAACTGTAACTGTGAACCACTCAGTGGGCACGAAGTCTGAGGTGAGGCTATGATTAAACATGACACTTAGGTGGGGTGCCAGTTCATTTTGTAGTTCATGTAGTACACAGCCTGGGATGTCATCTGGTTCCATGGATGCTGTATTCTTAGCTTTGGAGAGTGCTGTATCTACCTGTGTGACTGTGATTATCGGTATTTGGCAATCTTTTGGTATTGAGATGGGCACTTTAGGGGGTGAAGTTGGCATTAAATCGATCTGCCAGGATATTGGCAATATCCTTGGGATCAGTATATTTAATGCCATTCTGTTGTAGCTCAGAGCAGATCTGAGCATTGTCATTTAGACTCTTGACATAACTATAGAATGCCTTGTGGTTGTCTTTGGAATCTTTGTCAATTTTATTTTCGTAACTAGCTTTTGAGGATTTTATGAGGGATCTCAGCTTCTTACTGAGGCTGATGAGGGAGTTTTTTGCATCCTGGGATTTTCCTCTTTTCTGCAACAGTTTCTTCCTTCTGTTGTATAGTTTGTTTATAGCAGGGGACCACCAGATTGGCTTCCTTTTTTTGGAGAAGTGCATCTTGGTTCTGTTTGGGATGGCACGATTCATGCACGAGTGGATGTGTGCATACAGTGCCTTAGTGTAGGATTCTGCAGTCGAACTTCCAGATCCCGTCTGCGTGGGTGTTGTGAAGTTTGTCACTTCTGACTTCAGCAGCATGACGTTGGCTTTGGAGAAATTTTTTAAGGAGGTTTCCTTACTGGGGGGTGGGGGTGGGGGTGGGATGTGGATGTCAAGGGTGATTTTCTTATGGTCAAACCTTACCAGTGAGGGGGTGACCACTGGTGTGGAGCATCTATCTCCCATGCTGGTAATGACCAGGTCTATGATATTCGAGCCCCTGGTGGGACTATGGATTAGTTGATCAAGGGCATTGGAATTTATGAATTCCAAGAACTGTTGGGAAAAGGAGTTGGTACCCGAGTAGTTTTCCCAATTAATGGCAGGGTAGTTGATATCACCCAGTATTAGGGTGTTTGGTTGTATCTTAATATTTTCCAGTATGTTTAGGAAGGTGTAGTGAGAATCTTGGGGTATGGTGGGGGATCTGTAGCAAGCTACAATTTGGATTGCAGTCTTACCTAGTGTTAGTTGCACCTGGAGAATTTCAGATGCATTGTTTTGGGCAACTAGCCTGGAGGTGTGAATATCCTTGGTGAATACGGACACTCCTCCACCTTTAGTGTTTCGGTCTTGGTTTTGTGGCCGAAAAGTGTGGTAAGAATTGTAGCCTGGTATTGCAGGGGTGCTCTCTGGAGCCTTGAACCAGGTCTCAGTCACTGCACAGATATCAATGTTCTCCATTTTTAGGAGTGTCTCGAGAGAGTGCATTTTGAGGTTTAAACTTATAGCACTGAGTAGCATTACCTTCAGATTTTGCATGCTTGTATCTGTTATGGTGGTGTTTTTATCCTTTGAACCTTGCCTAAACAAGGCACTATAGGGGTGGCAAGAGCTTTAGCCAGTAATCTAAATCCCAGGGGTGACAGGTGCAGACCATCTTGGCAAAGCATCATAGTTTGTCGACCATGTCTTCCCAGGCAGACAAATACTGGATCCACTTTGAATGACACCAGAAGCTTAGCCAATTGTTGAAGTCAATCATTTTGTCCTTATACTGTGGTATCATTCTGGGCGAAGGCAGGATGCTACTCAGGGCTAGGGTCATACCTGCCTGGGTCACATGATCCAAGAGCTCTTCCATGTCTCTTTTCATGTAGTCCAGGGAGGTACATCTCAAGTCATTCACTCCAGTATTGACAATGACAGAGTCATATTTGTACTTGTTGTGGAGTGACTTGAGTGCATGTGTTATGTGGCGGATCCTGGCACCCGACAGGCAGCTGTCTGTAATTCTCTCCTTGTTCAGCCTGGTGAGTGGGACATCAGTGTGCCTGACTATAGAGTCACCTATGACTAAAGTGTTGGGTACATTGTCTTGCCTTAGGGGCAGTTGTTGGGTGGCACACTGGTGTTGTGAGCTATGTGTCACTTTGGTTGTGACTGGTGTTTGCGTTTCGGCTTCGGAGGTCCTTGTTGCTTGGGCAGGTTAATGTTAAGGGCCTCCGCATATGTGGGTTTAGTGTTGCTATGTGTGGGTGTTGATGGTGTGGGTTTTGAAGGGCTATGAGTTGCTAGAGGTGTAAAGCATGTGTTAGCCTTCTCCTCATGACTGTCTAGCACAATCTTGACTGGAGAGAGCTTTGCTTCCAGTTTGGCTATGTAGGTGCATCTCTCGCAGGTTGTAGTGTTGGGTGGTAGGAGGATAGGATTGTCTGTGTACATGAGGCAGTTGCCGCATTGCCCCAGTATGCCCAGATTCACCAGGTGGACAGGAGAAATCACTGGAAGCTGACCCTTGGACATGCCTGTTTAGGTGCTTTTTTTGTAAAGTTTAAGAGCTGTTTTCCCTTACCTTTGCAAGGTACTTTGCAATTATAGGCTGTTTAGTGCCTATGATTAATTTCTCCTTATTGACAAGGAGACCTGCGTGCTTGTATCAATTTCAGGCTTCCTAGTGCTTTCCAGCAGGTTCTAGAGCAAGTGCTAGTCACAGTGGTTCAGATTTTAGTGCTACTACTGAGAAACCAGCTAGTTTTAAGGGAAAATTTGAAGAGCAGACTTTCTGGCACCTGGAACAGTTTAACTGTAGCCTCGTAGTGCTGCATGATGTGAAAAATGTGCAAACACACGCGTTTTTAAGCCAGAAAGTTGAAAGGGATAGAAATCAGCCCAAAAATGCTAATAAAATTACAATTTCAGAGCTGGAAACCACTCCTCTAGCATTAGATAGGCAGTACAATGCTCACCATTCCCACTGGGGGGCAGTAGGACTTCCCTCTACCACAGCAAGGTCTGGATAGCTCTGAGCACAGAAAATAAAGTCCTGAGACAAGCAAAGCCTGGGATATGGACTGGCTAGAAAAGGTGGGAAATGAGCACACAAGATAGTATATATATATATTTTTTTGTCGAAACAGGCTAAACAATGCAATAATACAGTAAATAAACACAGAAAAGGCTAACACATTTGAGTGTGTAGTCCTAAACAGTAACTGCAATTAAAACTCTACAAAATTAGCAATTTAAAACTTTTTAAATGAAGCAAGGCAAGTGCACAACTGAAAAACGATTTAAGAGGCAGTAACACAGCAGAATAAGTAGCTAGTCTACATATACAGAGAAGTCTATATATACAGAAAAGCAGCTAAAACACACAAACACTTCAGATGCAGTGCAACCTAGAGCACTTGAGTTGTTGCAATATTAAGGCAATTACAGTTATAATAAATGCTCTAAAATATACTCTATATTTCCAAAATGTTTGAGAAGCACAGTCAGAACATAAGGAAATTCAGGCAATGTTTCTTTTTGAAAGGGAAAAAGGAGAAACAGAAGGCCTTATCAAATGTTCTCTCTGTATTAGACAGAATGACACTAGACTGGGAGGAGTGTCCCAGATCAGATTTACAGTAGGGGCGGGCAACTGCAAAGCCACCAAGTACAACAGCAAGACACCAACAGGCAGGGCGGGTGGGGACACTAAAGATTAGTTTAGATGTTTTCTGTATTTATTTGAGACTGTCCTGCAATGTTGTCTTAAATATTTCCTGTGATTTTGAACTCTGAAGTCACTGTGAATACATATTTAGTATTGTCCTGTTCTTTTATTATTTATTATTAAATATATTTAAACCCATCATTATGGCTGATATTTATGAGACATATTTAAGCGCTTAGAGTACTTGCATATCTATTTGGTGACACTGTGCAGGCCACTCCTAATAGCAGTGCTCTTCCACGGTAAGATTGGACACCCTTTGCTAAGGGCCTTAAAGTAGCTGATAAGAAGTGAATGTTGGCAGGTGAAACTAACTTATACTCTGGGCAGAAGGGGGCATAGCTAGTAAATCTGTGCCAGCCTTTCCCAGGTGTGTGTGTGTGTGTGTGTGTGTGTGTGTGTGTGTGTGTGTGTGTGTGTGTGTGTAAATAGGTTCATAGGTTGGTACTAGGCTATTGGCCCTAGGGCCTATACAAGCCTAGCCATAACAATTCCCTGGCTATTTCTTCCCACACTATTTACTTCCCTGGATCCCTGTCTAGCAGGGCGACTGACGTGTTCCCTGGGGTGAATTTTCTTTCTCCCATCCAATCATCAAGGTTCCTTTGGAAGAGGGCCAAAGAGGCGCTCTGCTTGACATATATGGGCACAGTCTATTCCAGTGTCTTGGGAGTCTCTGGGTCAGGAACCTATCCCTCCAGCATGTTTTGTTTATTGTGATGACAAGGTTTAGATCCCTGGAGCATGTGGCTCTGAGGGATTGGGATTTCTTTAAGTGTAGCAGGTCCAACAGCTCTGGGTTTGACATGGCCTTGTATGTTAAGCAGAGATCGCCTCGGAGTAGGCGAAAAGCGACAGAGTATAGCTGGAGTTTTTTTAAGGTGGTCAGCATAGGGCAACTGCTTTAGGCCTGTGATTCTTTTAGTGAGGTATTTCTGCGGCCTTTCCAGTTGTTGCAGATGTCTTGAGAGGTACATACCAAATGGGGTATTGTATTCTATAATGGGTCTAATGAGGGATGAGTACAGTGGGACAATGACCTCTTTTTTCTTGATGAAAAGCCCTTAGTGATGAGGTATGCCACATAGAAGGATTTCCTGACTGTTGTGGTGATGTGGTTATTGAAGGTGAGACCACTGTCCCCCTGTGTCCCTAAGTCTCTTATCACACTTTCAGTGTTTAGTGTACTGCCACCTATGTGGTAATTCACAGGTACATGTTTTTTCCCAAAGGGGAAAACTATATATTTCTTGACATTAAGCTTCAGCCCATGGCTCTGGCACCAAGCATCTGTTTCTGTCAGGCCCTTTTGTAGAGTATCCACATCATTTGGGGATTCAACAATGTCTCCCAGTTTGCAGTCATCTGTGAACTTTGTTAGCCAGAGTCCCTTAGTGTTGGCCTGTACTTCAGAGAAGTAGATACCAAACAAGAGAGGTCCCAGGACTGAACTCTAAGGTACTCCACTTGTCACTTGTCTGGAGCTGGATTTGGAGTCAGCTACTTTTACAGTGTGGGTTCTATCAGTAAGCCACTTGGCAACCCATCCAGTGATGTAGGGATTAATGCCCAGCTTATTAAGTTTATCTATCATTCCAGAGTGGGGGATGGGGTCAAAGGCCTTGGCAAGGTCCAGACAGGCTGTGTGGACTGCCTTACCCTCGTCCACAACTCTGGAGACCGATTCGAAGAAGTCAATCAGGTTCAGGAGACAAGATTGGCCCTTCACGAACCTAAACTAGATGGGTTCCAGTGTTTTAAGGTTGCCAATGTCTTTGTTTATAAGTTCCATGACAATACGTTCCATGGCCTTGCAGATCAGGCTCATCAGACTGATGGGGTGGTAGTTCCCGGGATCCAAGGTGGATCCCCCCTGTGGAGTGGGACAACTGTAGCTGTGTGCCAGTCAGTGGGCATGAAGCCTGAGGTGAGGGTATGATTAAACATGACAATTAGGTGAAGTGCCAGTTCATTATGTAGTTCATGTAGTACACAGCCCGGGATGTCATCTGGTCCCATGAATGCTGCATTCCTAGCTTTGGAGAGTGCGTTTTTTACCTGTGTTGCTGTTATTACCAGAATTTGGCAATCTTCTGGTATTGAGATGGGCCATTTAGAGGGTGAGGGGGGGTAACATTGGCACTGAATCGATCTGCTAGGATAGTGGCAATATCCTTGGGATCAGTATATTTAATGCCATTCTGTTGTAGCTCAGAGCAGATCTGAGCATTGCTATTTAGATTCTTGACATAGTTATAAAATGCCTTGTGGTTGTCTTTGGAATCTTTGGCAATTTTATTTTCGTAACTAGCTTTGGAGGATTTTACGAGAGATCTCAGCTTCTTACTGAGGCTGAAAGGAAGTTTTTTGCATCCTGTGATTTTCCTCTTTTCTGCAACAGATTCTTCATTTTGTTGTAAAGTTTGTTTATGGCAGGGGACCACCAGATTGGCTTCCTTTTTTTGGAGGAGAGCATCTTGGTTCTATTTGGGATGGCACGATTCATGCAAGAGTGGATGTGCTCGCACAGTGCCTTAGTGTAGTACTCAGCAGTCGAACTTTCAGTTCCCGTCTGCATGGGTGTCATGAAGTTTGTAACTTCTGACTTGAGTAGCATGAAGTTGGTTTTGGAGAAGTTTTTTATGGAGGTTTCCTTACTGGGGGGTGGGGTGGGATGTGGATGTTAAGGGTGATTGGCTTATGGTCTGACCTGACCAACGAGGGGGTGACCATAGGTGTGGAGCATCGATTTTGCATGTTGGTAATGACCAGGTCTATGATACTGGAGCCCCCCGGTGGGACTATGGATTAGTTGATCCAGGGCACTGGAATCAAACCTTTAAGTGTGTGTGTATATGTGTGTTTGTGTGTGTGAGTGTGTGAGCGAGCTACTTGGGCAGGGACACGAACCACTGGTTAGACAGAGAGGGTGCTGGAGGTCTTGGCTTGGTCACTAAGCTGAAATCTCAACTCTATAGCTGTGCCAGTGGGGAGTCTTATTGAGGATTTGGAGAAAGAAGGAGAAACCAGCCCCAGACTGACTCTAGTCTCTATGTGCTGTTAAGGGAAATTGCACTTTACAGTGTGTACTTGTCATCTTCCCAGTGTGTACGTCCCCCACTGTTGCCAGTGGTAAGGATTGAGGCTTCCTGATTACTGGGTCAGTGTTGGGGTATCACACTGACCAAATGCAGCAAATACTACGTCTAGTGTCCTAGCATGAGCATTACATGTGAACACAGAAAAAATACTGGTATTCAAAATAACTGATCACAGAAGGTACGTTTTATATCCATCTGTCTACACACACGCACACACACACACACACACACACACACACACACACACACACACACACACACACACGACATATACATATCGGAAATGCACTGCCATTTTTGATTTTATTTGCATACATAATGGATCTCGTTAGCATATATGAATTGATCATTATTTCATCATTTGCATGCAATGAAAACTGCACTATTTTGCTACTAGCGCAAACATGCTATCTGTGTTTCTGAATTGTCCTTTACTGTTCAACACTTACCTTGCTATTTCAGGTAACACATTGCCCTGTTTGTTTCTGACAGAGTGAGTGGATCACAGACCTGCATATCCACTGACTGATGTCAAGTACAACCCCTAGGTCTTAGAAAGTCCTGGAGGCATAGCAATAACAACCACTTATACACCTTTCCCTTATACTGGGTTACAACACGTGGTGGTGACAACTGACTAGCAGGGTGGCACAGACAGGAGAATCTTCTTTGAATACAGCTTAATGCTGGAGGTTTATTCAGTCCCTCCACAGTCACTCTACCTGTGGATGACTTAAGTGTAATCTCCACTGTTAGTGTTGCTGATAGTAACACCGTGCTATGTACATGGTTCTATCAACATCAGCCACTGGGTCCTGCTGACATTAGATGTGCTGACCTGTTGTGTTAGATCCATGTTGGGTCATTTCCCAGTGGACTTGTGGATACCATACATGTGCCACTCCATACAGCAGACTGTCAAGTGAAATCCTCAACTTAAAAAACAAAAGACAACAATACCAGATGCCACGGCCTGTTTTATTAACTGGTTAAGCATTTTTGCCCGCCAATGGATTAGAGTTCTCAGAACCATTACAAGTCTCACCAACCTATAAATTATACCATTTTAAATCCTGTCACTTGACAAGTTGTATGATTACAACTTTAAGAAAATGTAACTAAAAAATTAAGATCACACTTTCACTGACAGTTTGCTGTAGTTTACCTTTGAAATGCAACTTGTCGAAAGACAGCTGCACGGAAGGACGTTTTTAAGTTTACAGCTGAAAAAAAATGCACTGAATGTGCAATGAGTGAATGCACACTGACATGCGTTCATTGCAGATTCGGCATTGTGGGTGCGGAGTGCACTATAGTGGTGATCGGGAAATGGATCCCTTCCCCACTGTAGTGCGACCTCTGAGTTAGAATATTAAAGTAGGGTGTGTGTGGGGGGGGCACTGCACCCCTGTATTGCAGTGAGTGTTTGACATCTGAGTTCGAAACTCAGTGAATCTGTTGTTCGGTTTGCTGAGTTTTGAAATTCAGAGACGTTCGACACTCCGGATTCGGCTTTACGGTTCACCCAATTGGCTGTTCGTAAAGCCGACTTTCAATGTTTCAAAGGTAAACCGTTTGCTGTTAGTAGTTTCTTTCATTCATTTGTGGAGATGGAGAAACCAGCTCCAGAATGACTGTGGTCTCCATGTGCTGTTAAGCTAAGGCCTACAGCACCCTCTCTGTCCACCTTTCTGTGTTGAGGGAAGCCTTCTAGCTCATCAGTGGGCGTGGTAAGCACTAGGTAGCCTGTCTGCCACAAGAGGAGTGGTTTCTAGCCCAGAAACTGTAGCATATTGGCCGTTTGGGCAGTTTTTCCATCTCTTTCAACTTTCTGGTTTAAAAGCCCGCGTTTGCACTTTTCCTGCCTTTCCTGTAACTAGTCTAGTCCAGATACAGATTTGCTGTATCCAGGACTGTATGTAAGCTTCTGAGCCCACCAAGCCTTTCTGTGTTGGAGGAAAGCCTTCTAACTTATCAGTGAGAGTGGTAAGCACTAGGATGCCTATCTAACACAAGAGGAGTGGTTTCTGGCCCAGAAATTGTAGTTTCTTGACCGTTTGGGCAGTTTTTCAATCTCTTTCAACTTTCTGGTTTAAAAGCCAGCGTTTGCACTTGTTTCCCACCTTTCCTGTAACTAGTTTAATCCAGATACAGATTTACTGTTTCCAGAACTGTTTGTAAGCTTCTGACCGGTGCCAAAATCTGCACTTATTTTTTTTCCCCTAGATCTACTAGTTCTCTCCTCTCCTGCACTTTTAATAGCTTATTAGTCTAGCACTTTACCAGACTTCTTGTAGCAATTATTGTAGCACACAAAAGTGCTGCCAGCACTAAACGTTCTACACGGAAATAGCTCCAGTACTTATTAATTCCCACCTCTCCAAGCATGTCTAAAGGTCAGTCCCCTGTGCACTCTCCTATTAACCTGGTGAACTTGGGCATCCTGAGGCAATGCAACAAGTGCCTCATGTACAGTGACAACTCTATCCTCTTACCTCCCAACACTATATATCCAAATTGGAAGCCACTCACTCTCCAGCCAAGACCGGAATAGCTGGTCAAGAGGAGATGGTCAACACTTGCACCACACCACATGGAACATATAGCCCTTCAGAACACACACATCAGCACTGTATTCACATAAAACCACAAACCGCACACCCACCTTCGCAGAGGCTCTCAGTAAAAATCTATCCAAACACACACTCGACCAAAACAACACAATGCTAATCACGAGACACACAACTCTCCTAAATAGCATGCCACTCAACCAAAGCCCCTAAGGCAAAACAGTATGCCCAACACAGTAGTCATAGGTGACTCGATAGTGAGGCACACTGATGTCCCACTGACTAGGTTGAATAAGGAGAAAGTAAGAGTCAGCTGCCTGACAGGTGCCAGGATCCGCCACTCAGGTCCCTCAACAACAGGTACAAATATGACTCTGTCATTGTACATGTGGGTGTGAATGAGCCGAGACGTATCTCCCTGGACTACATGAAAAGAGACATGGAAGAGCTCTCAGATTATGCAGCCCAGGCAGGTATGACCCTAGCCCTGAGCAGCATCCTACCATCAATGATTGATTTAAACAACTGGCTAAGTTTCTGGTGTCATTCTAAGGGGATCCAGTATCTGTCTGCCTGGGATGACATGATTGACAGACCTCGATGCTTTGCCAGAGATGGCCTGCATCTGTCACCCCTGGGATTCCGGATACTGGAACTGTAGAAAACACACACCAAACGTTGAGAAAAATTATTTTATAAAATAGCAAAGCTTTCGGGCAAACACCCTTCTTCAATACTCATACAAACATAAGTAAAAGCAATTCGCTTTAAATAAGAGCCAAAAGATCACATGACCGCAACCAAAATCATGTGACTCATATAAAATCATAATATCTTAAATATTGCATAATTTTATAATAAAATTATGAATAAATTTACAAACACTCATTGTATTTATTTAATTACACAATTTAGTACGTTGTAGCTTCACTAAAACAGGTTTCAAACTAGCAGCAGTATTCAAACCAGGCGAGCAGTCAGCCGCAAGCCTTAGAATCCATCCATATTCTTTAATCTCCAACAAATTGTTAATGTCTCCACCTCTAAGGGATGGAATAACCGTATCAATAACCCTAAATCTATGTTCTACATCCTGGGATTTGATGTGTTTATATAAGGCATTCTTCTCATTACCCCTTCTGACTTCAGATTTGTGCTCAATAATACGCTCCTTTAATTTCCGTGTAGTTTTCCCCATATAGAATGAGGAGCACGCAACACAAGTTGCCAGATAGACAACATTAATACTACCACAGTTAGTTAACTTAAATGTATAATTCTTTCTGGTAATTGGGTGAATATAAGAATAATTAGGATTATCTGCGATATCTACACAACATGTGCAATTCATACACCTAAATGTACCATGGCGTGTCGAACTATGTATACTAGAGCCATGGTTAAAATCTTTGTAACATAGTTTACTTTTCAAAGTTCTCATATTTCTATAAGAGAAATAAGGTTTAATATCCAATAAATTCCTTATCTCAGGGGACGCCATCAACACAATCCAGTTTTTTTCAATAATATGTTTAACCAAATGAGTTTTATTATTATAAGTGGTAACATATCTAATTCTTTCCAGTTTTGATGTACTATTAATTAAATGAGAAACAGACTCATTACGAGTCCGAGAAGTCTCAAAAATTGGTTTACAAATAGTCTTCCTATTCTCTGTAGTATTAGCTTTTAGATCTAATAGCAAATCATGGTCATACCCACTATTTAAAAATTCATTTAACATTTCATCCAACTGTATATGGAAAATTGAATCAGCTGTATTGAGCTACTGGCTCTAGCAAACTGAGCATTAACAATCCCTCTAAAGACATGTGGGGCATGCATGCTGTTACTATGTATATATCTACCAGCATGCACATCTTTCTTATATATACTAGTATGTAACAATCCACCTTCTAAAAAAAACTCTCAAGTCCAGAAATCTGACATCACAGTCAGAAAAGGTCATTTTGAATTTCAAAAAAGTAGTAGTCGTGTTCAAATAATCAATGCAACTTACTAAATCATGAGGAGAGCCCTTCCAGATCAAAAACCAATCATCCACAAACCGCTGGTAAAAACATACACTACTGTTCAAAAATTTAGAACTATTGTGAATATACTGCGATTCCCATTGGTGCAAAACCAAATTAGCATATGTATTCGCTACCGGTGTGCCCATGGCCACACTGGTAAGCTGCAAATACAACTGTTTATCAAATATAAAGACATTATTGCTTAAAACTATATCCATTAAAAGACAAACATTTTCAACATAACTTGCTGACGAGGAAGCTTGTGCTGTCAAAACCTCCCTAATAGATTCAATGCCATAATTATTCAGTATCACTGTAAAGAGAGATGTAATATCTAACGTCACAATTCCCCTTTATGTATCTCAGTGACCTGTAAGCCATTGAACCATTCAGACAGCTTAACCAAAAATTCTCTTGTATCTTTCAGCACATTGCTACATTGTACTAAATACGGATGCAATTGTTTTTGTAAATAGATGGAAATTGGCTCAGTTATCCAGCCATTCCCGGACACTATTGGTCTCATTGGTGGATTGTGTAGTGATTTATGGATTTTAGGCAGCCCATATAAGTGTGGAATAACCGGGCAAGACACCGTAAAAAAATGGGAAAGATCCAAACCAATATCACCACTAACCTGTAAATCATATATCATCATATTAACAGTATTAATGGACTTTTTAACATCACTAGAGGCAATTATTTTAAAAGCATTCCCCTCATTAAGAAAATCAGTTACAGATGACATATATCTATCATGATCCATACTAACTACTACAATGTTATTGTTTATGTCTTTTGGCTTTTCCCGGTTATGGGTCGCCACAGTGGAACTCCGGTCCGCTAATGATTGGTAGTGGATTTTTACGTACAGGGTTACCAGCCCGGACGCACAACCTTCAATGAAGGCACACCCCATTCACGTATGCCTCCACACAGAAGACGCTCTAGCTGAGAACTGAATGGGACAACGTCTTGCAATGAGGCGACAACGCTACTGCAGCACCACCACCGCTGCAGAAATTGATTACAATGTTATTACTTGATTACAATATTATTACTTGCTTCTAATTCTTTCAAGGCCAGGAACTCATTATAGCTCAAATTATAACATTTTGTCTTAATAGTATCAGAATATAACTTTCTTAATTCAACTTCACATAAATCATGGAAGGGAGTGAGGACTGGTGCACTTACTGGTATAAAAGTTCCTGATATTGGCCCAGGCTCTTGCCACCCCTATAGTACCTTTTTTAGGCAGTGTTCCAAAGACCAAATTAACACAGTAACAGCTGCAAACAAATGTAATCTGAAGGTCATGCTGCTCAATGGTAGAAGTCTAAATCTCAAAATGCCACTCACTCGAAGCACTCCTTAAAATTGAGAACATCGACATTTGTGCCGTAACAGAGACCTGGTTCAAGGTAGCAGAAAGCACCCCTGCACTACCAGGCTATAACTCATTTCACACCTTTCGGCCCCAGAACTTGGACCGAAGCTCCAAAGGCGGTGTTTTTTTCCATATTCATAAAGGATGCACACACCACCAGACTGCTAGCCCAACATAACACATCTGAGGTACTTCAGGTGCAGCCAACACTGGGTAAGGCAGCGACTCAGGTAGTAGTCTACTACAGGTCCCCAACCATGTCCCAAAACTTACATTCCACGTTCCTAAACACCCTGGACAATATTAGGGTACAACCTAACACTCTCATACTGGGTGACTTTAACTACTCCTCCATTAACTGGGAAAACTACTCATGTACCAATACACTTGCCCAACGTTTCCTGAAATTCATTAATTTCAATGCACTGGACCAGCTCGTTCTTACACCCACTAGAGGTAGCAACATCCTTGACCTGGTCATTACTAACATGGGTAACCGTTGCTCTACACCAATAGTAAACTCCTCCCTGGTTAGATCCGACCCCAAACTAATCACCTTTGAAATCCACATCCCTCCCACCCCCGCAAAGGTACCCACCATGAATAACTTCTCCAAAGCTAACACTGGGTTCTTAAAAACAGAGGTGGCTAACTTCATGACACCTATACAAATGGAGATCAGTTGCATGACCGCCGAATCATACACCAATGCACTGTACGAACACATACACAAATGCATGGATCTCACCATACCCATCAGAACCAAGATGCTCTCCAAAAAAAGGAAGCCAATCTGGTGGTCCTTAAAATGGAGAACATCGACATTTGTGCCGTAACAGAGACCTGGTTCAAGGTAGCAGAAAGCACCCCTGCACTACCAGGCTATAACTCATTTCACATCTTTCGGCCCCAGAACTTGGACCGAAGCTCCAAAGGCGGTGGTTTTTCCATATTCATAAAGGATGTGCACACCACCAGACTGCTAGCCCAACATAACACATCTGAGGTACTTCAGGTGCAGCCAACACTGGGTAAGGCAGCGACTCAGGTAGTAGTCTACTACAGGTCCCAACCATGTCCCAAAACTTACATTCCACGTTCCTAAACACCCTGGACAATATTAGAGTACAACTTAACACTCTCATACTGGGTGACTTCAACTACTCCTCCATTAACTGGGAAAACTACTCATGTACCAATACACTTGCCCAACGTTTCCTGAAATTCATTAATTTCAATGCACTGGACCAGCTCGTTCTTACCCCCACTAGAGGTAGCAACATCCTTGACCTGGTCATTACTAACATGGGTAACCGTTGCTCTACACCAATAGTAAACTCCTCCCTAGTTAGATCCGACCACAAACTAATCACCTTTGAAATCCACATCCCTCCCACCCCCGCAAAGGTACCCACCATGAATAACTTCTCCAAAGCTAACACTGGGCTCCTAAAAACAGAGGTGGCTAACTTCATGGCACCTATACAAATGGAGATCAGTTGCATGACCGCCGAATCATACACCAATGCACTGTACGAACACATACACAAATGCATGGATCTCACCATACCCATCAGAACCAAGATGCTCTCCAAAAAAAGGAAGCCAATCTGGTGGTCCTTAAAATGGAGAACATCGACATTTGTGCCGTAACAGAGACCTGGTTCAAGGTAGCAGAAAGCACCCCTGCACTACCAGGCTATAACTCATTTCACATCTTTCGGCCCCAGAACTTGGACCGAAGCTCCAAAGGCGGTGTTTTTTCCATATTCATAAAGGATGCGCACACCTCCAGACTGCTAGCCCAACATAACACATCTGAGGTACTTCAGGTGCAGCCAACACTGGGTAAGGCAGCGACTCAGGTAGTAGTCTACTACAGGTCCCCAAGCATGTCCCAAAACTTACATTCCACGTTCCTAAACACCCTGGACAATATTAGGGTACAACCTAACACTCTCATACTGGGTGACTTCAACTACTCCTCCATTAACTGGGAAAACTACTCATGTACCAATACACTTGCCCAACGTTTCCTGAAATTCATTAATTTCAATGCACTGGACCAGCTCGTTCTTACCCCCACTAGAGGTAGCAACATCCTTGACCTGGTCATTACTAACATGGGTGACCGTTACTCTACACCAATAGTAAACTCCTCCCTGGTTAGATCCGACCACAAACTAATCACCTTTGAAATCCACATCCCTCCCACCCCCACAAAGGTACCCACCATGAATAACTTCTCCAAAGCTAACACTGGGCTCCTAAAAACAGAGGTGGCTAACTTCACGGCACCTACACAAATGGAGATCAGTTGCATGACCGCCGAATCATACACCAATGCACTGTACGAACACATACACAAATGCATGGATCTCACCATACCCATCAGAACCAAGATGCTCTCCTCCAAAAACAGGAAGCCAATCTGGTGGTCCCCTGCCATAAACAAACTCTACAACAGAAGAAGGAAACTGATGCAGAATAAGGTGAAGTCCCAAGACTGGAAAAACTCCCTTATCAGCTTCAACAAAACATTGAGATCCCTCATCAAATCCTCTAAAGCTAGCTATGAAAACAGAATTGCAGCAGATTGTAAAGACAACCACAAGGCCTTCTATAGTTATGTAAAGAATCTCCACGGCAATACTCAGATTTTCTCTGAGCTACTGCACAATAGTACCTCCTATACCAAGCCAACAGATACTGCCAATATACTGGCCGACAGATTCAGTGTCAACTTTACCCCCCCCCTCCAAGGGACCAGTCACAATACCAGTAGATCAACAGGCAACCAGTATTACTGCTGCACAGGTTAAAACAGCACTATCCAAGACCAAGAATACAGCGACTATGGGACCTGACAATATCCCTGGGTGTGTTCTACATGAACTACAGAGTGAAATGGCACCTCACCTGTGTGCCCTATTCAATCACAGCCTCACCTAAGGCTTTGTCCCTACCAAATGGCGCAATGCTACAGTCATCCCTTTCCACAAAGGAGGAGCGACTACAGACCACAAATGAGTAAATGCTACAAAATAATGTGTATTTTTCTTAATATTCAATGGCCATGGGAAATGGCAGAATACATAACTATACTGTAGATTTTGCTTGCATGAATCATAGTGACTGTGACGCCCGTACCCTGGCCCAGCAATCAAGAATCCTCAATCCTCACCACTAACACCAGAGAGGGTGTCTCATACGAGAGGAAAGGATAACAAATGCACACAGTAAAGTGCAATTTCCCTTAAGAGCACACAGGAATCACAGTCAGTCCAGGGCTGGCTGTTACCTTGCTCCTTAGGTCCCCAATAAGACTCCCCACTGCCACAGCTATAGGGTCCAGATCTCAGCCTAGCCGGGCAAGCTAAAATCTCTAGCACCCTCTCTGTCCAACCAGTGCTTTGTGTCCCTGACCAAGTAGCTGACACACACACTTTGAGATAAGTTTATACAGCCACACAGACACTCCTGGGGAAGGCTGGCACAGGTTCTCCAGCTGTGCCCCTTTTACGCAGATTATATGGTAGGAATAACGTGCCACCACCCAGCTAATATTATCCCCAAAGGCGCTTAAAAGGGTATCCAATTATTACTGTGCAATATTATTATCCAATTGGTAAGTGTGACTAAACAGTCTTAAGGCTTATTAGAGTGACCTGGTACAGGATCCTTATATACATGCAATGTACTCTTACAGCTTAACTTATCTCTACACAAAACGGCCACAGTTAAAAGGTTTTAAAATACTTAATAATAAATAATTAAAACCACAAGACAATACTTTCTTCTACACAGTGCTAGTCAAAAGTTCAGAGATCACACAGAAATACTTAAAATTAATCAGTTGTACAGTTCTGACATCACAGAAGAACACAGTCTAAACTTTCTAATTCCTAGCTTCTGCTACAATAAACCACACTTCTAAAATAACTTACTTACATAGAGCAAAAGGCAGAGCTGTGAGTTGGATAGTCAGACAAAAATGCTTCATAATCTCTGGTTCTCACTGTTTAAATTAAAACTGCAGTTCTGCTAAAACATGACACCATCTTTTACACTTTCCTGGTGTTCCCAGGCTGACAGAAAATGCATTTACATTCTTTTACACTTAGAGCAATAAAGGACATTTCACATGTAAATTCTGGTCATTAACTTTAGCCTTAAAACAATAGGCAGGAAGCCTTCATCTAGCCGGACTGGAGCAGACTTGTAAACATGAAAGGCAGTGATGAAATAATTTTAATTTCAAAGAGCCAACAAGAAATGCTTGACTTAGCTTTCTTTATAGCAGATGGCAATGTTGCCACATTGTTTTAAGTTCAAAATTTAAATGATAGAACTATCTGCACAATTCTATCTGGCTAGGCTGGCAGCCTTCACCCATCTCTATCAGTCTTCACAGTGACAGGAAACAATTTCATTAATTCTGCATGTCAGAGCTATGGCTGTTAATATAACTGCAACATGCAAGCATGGGATTAGCTATTAATGGATTACACCTTTGATAATCAAGGAAACAAGAAACAGTTATTTGCGAAATATGGCATTGTGAAATGCAGCAAATGAATCTAAGATTTTTTTTTACTTAACATCAAAACGTTTTATAGATTATTTCAGAAATTAAAATATTTTGTTTTTGTTTGCAAAAATCCTGATGACAAATACTTACTTGCTATAGTCAATGAAACTAAGATCAAAACACTTATTACTCAGAGGATTATGATTTGCATATTACCTTGTGAGGTAAATTAGATTCTTCACAGCGTACGTATCACACTTTATGTGTTGCACTAATGTGTACGTAAACAATGAGATTATGACAAAAAGTTTATTTTTACAAGATTTGACATTTGACAAGCATATCATCGTATGTGGAAGGAACATGATTTGATATATGGCATCTATGAAGTATGACAAAAACGGAAAAGGACAGGATTATACAACAATTAGCCCGTTACTTAACCATGTACATTTAATTTGATATATTACATATTTGAGGGGTAGTTGTTACATATTCATGAACAGAGTATCATTTTTTGTGAGATGTGATATGCATCCCTCTCTTTGAAATAGACTTTATATATATTTTTTCTTAATTGCACATTCAAATGAGGCTAACATGGAATGGCTTTGCAATGCACTCAAGACATCCTTATGTATACTGTTCTGTATGAATTCTGATGCATCAAGGAACATGACAGCAATGCAGCTTTTAGCAGACACAGTATATGTACTGATAAGTATACTAGTACAAGCTGAAGGACAAAGGTATAAAGCACAACAATTTATTTATTTACAAGAAACAGCTGAAGCATCACGATTTCACCTGCCAGATAACAAAAAAGGGGATAAGAACTTTTGGACAATAATTTGTTACTATGAGCTAGCAAAACTAGTAATCTCTGAACCATTGCATCATTTTATAATGTAAATATTGTAAATGCATCACAGGTTGAATTACAGTGTGCAGGCCTAATGGCGGACTAGGAACAGTGCTTCCTTCCAATAAGATTCACAAACTTTATCACCCATCCAGTTATCCAGTGAATTCATACAAACATTTAAACCATTAGATAAACATATATTAGTAAAAATATTTTCCATAAAGCAGCCATCATGTTTATAACACAGGAATATTCATAGGTTCATAAGCAGGTACTAGGCTATCAGCCCAGGGGCCTAGGTAAGCCTAGTCAACAAGGCTCCCTGGCTTACACCACCCAAAAAAGTTATTTTCCTGTGCCACTGTTGAGCAGAAACACAGAAGTGATCCCCGGGGTGTATTTCCTATTTCCCATCCACTCACCAAGATTTTTCTTGAAGAGTGCTAATGAGGAACTTTGCTTGACATAGATGGGTAGCTTGTTCCAGACAACGGGAAGTCTCTGGGACAGGAATCTATCCCTCCAGCATGTCCTGTTTATTGTGGTGACAAGGTTTAGGTCCTTAGAGCATGTAGCTCAGAGGGATTGGGATTTCTTTAGGTGTAGCATGTCCAACAGCTCTGGGTTTGACATAGGTTTATATGCTAGGAAGAGATCACCTCGGAGTACATGATATGCTATGGAGTAAAGCTGGAGTTTTTTGAGACAGTCAATGTAAGGCATCTGTTTGAGGCCAGTAATGCTCTTTGTGAGGTACTTCTGTGGCCTTTCCAGCTGCTGCAGATGTCTTGTGAGGTACATTCCAAAAGGGGCGTTGTACTCTATAATGGTTCTAAAGAGTGCTGAGTAGAGGGGAAAAAATGACCTCTTTTTTCGTGGATGAGAACTCTTTTGTGATGAGGTGTGCCACGTAGAAGGATTTCCTGACTACTGTGGTGATGTGATTATCAAAGGAGAGACTACTGTCCACCTGGGTCCTGGTGTTAAGTAGACTGCTGCCTATGTGGTAGTTCATGGGTACAGAGTTTTTACCAAAGGGGTTGATAATGCACTTTTTTGCACTGAGCTTGAGGCCATGGCTCTGACACCAGGCATCTGTCTCATTGAGGCCCTTCTGTAGGAAGCCCACATCATCTGTGGACTTGACTATGGCTTCTAGTTTGCAGTCATTTGCGAACTTCGTTAGCCAGAGGCCTTCTGTGTTAGTCTGTACTTCAGAGAAGTAGATACCAAACAGGAGAGGTCCCAGGACTGAACCCCGTGGTACTCCACTTGTCAATGGTTTGAAGTCAGACTTGGAGTCTGCAACTTTTACAGTGTGGGTTCTGTCAGTGAGCCAGTTGGCAACCCATCTTGTGACTTAGGGATTTATACCTAGTTTAGTGAGTTTAGCTATAATTCCAGAATGGGGGATGGTGTTGAAAGCCTTGACGAGGTCAAGATAGGCTGTGTGAACCACCTCTCCCTCGTCTACGGCTTTGGTGACTGCCTCAAAGACGTTGATCAGGTTCAGGAGGCATGATATGCCTTTCACAAACCCGAACTGGGTGAGGTCCAGAGTATGGAGGTTACCAATGTCTTTGTTTATGAGTCCCATAATGATACGTTACACGGCCTTGCAGACCAGGCTCGTCAGGCTAATACGGCGATAGTTCCCGGGATCAGTGGTGGCTCCCTCTTTGTGGAGTGGGATAACTGTTGCTGTGTACCATTCAGTGGGCACAAAACCTGATGTGAGGCTATGATTGAACATGGTGCTTAGGTGGGGAGCCAGTTCATTCTAAAGTTCATGTAAAATGTAGCCTGGGATGTTGTCCGGTCCCATGGATGCTGTATTTTTGGCTTTAGAGAGTGCAGCTTTTACCTGCATAGATGTGATTACAGGGACTCTGCATGGGCCCTTTAGGGGGTGAGAGGGGGATAAAGTTAGCACTGAACCAATCTGCCAGGATGTTGGCAATATCAGTTGGTAATTTTCATGCCGTTGTGCTGTAACTCAGAGCAGATCTGGGTGTTACCATTGAGATTCTTGACATAGCTATAGAATGCTTTGTGGTTGTCCTTAGAATCAGTGGTGATTTTGTTTTTGTAGCTAGCTTTGCAGGATCTTATAAGGGATCTCAACATCTTACTAAGGCTGACCAGGGAGGTCCTTCACTCATGTGATTTTACTCTCTTTTGCAACAGTTTCTTCTTTCTGTTGTACAGTTTGTTTATGGCAGGGGACCACCAGATTGGCTTCCTTTTTTTGGAATAGCACAATCCATGCACTCGTGTAAGTGCTTAAAGAGTGCATTTGTTTAGGATTCAGCAGGCGTAACTGTATTGTCCATCTGCATGGGTGTCATGAAGTTTGCCACTTCTGTCTTAAGAAGCATGAAGTTGGCTTTGGAGACTTGGTTCAAGGCTCCAGTGACCACCTCTGCACTACAAGGCTATAACACATACCACACTTTTTGGCCATGTAACCTGGTTTCCTTAATGGCCGTGGCGGGATGTGGCTATCTAGGGTGATTAACTTATGGTCAGATCGGACCAATGAGGAGTTGACTTCAGGTGTGAACACCGGTCACTAATGTTGGTAATGACTAGGTCTAGGATATTGTTGCCCCTAAATAGGGGTGTGGATAAGTTGATCCAGGGCATTGGAATTTATGAATTCCAGACAGGGTTAAGCAAAAGAGTTTGTACAGGAGTATTTTTCCCAGTTAATGGTGGGGTAGTTGAAATCGCCCATTATTAGGGTGTTTGGTTGAACCCTAATATTTTCCAGTATATCAAGAAAAGAGGAGTGGGAATCCTGAGGCATAGTAGGGGATCTGTACCAAGCTAAAATTTGCACTGCAGTTTTGCCCAGAGTTAGTTGCACTTGGATAACCTCGGATGCATTATGCTGAGTAACTAGCCTGGAGGTGTGAATATCCTAAATGAATATGGACATACTTCCGCGTTTGGTGTTCCGATCCAGGTTACATGGCCAAAAAGTATGGTATGTGTTATAGCCTGGTAGTGCAGAGGTAGTCACTGGAGCCTTGAACCAGGTCTCAGTCACAGCATAAATATTGGTGTTCTCCATTTTAAGGAGTGCCTCGAGTGAGTGCATTTTGAGATTTAGACTTCTAGTATGGAGTAGCCTCACCCTCAGTTTTTGCTTGCCTGTTCCTGTTACAGTGGTGAATTTGTCATGTGAACCTTGCCTAAAAAAGGCACTATAGGGGTGGCAAGAGCCTTAGCCAGTATCTGGAATCCCAGGGGCAACAGGTGCAGGCCATCTCTGGCAAACTATTGGGGTCTGTCGACCATGTCGTCCCAGGCAGACAGATATTGGATTCCCTTAGAATGACACCAGAAGCTTAGACAACTGTTGAATTAAATCATTTTGTCCTTGCACTGCAGTATCATTCTGGGCGATGGCAGAATGCTACTCAGGGCTAGGGTCATACCTGCCTGGGCTAGAAGATCGGAGAGCTCTTCCATGTCTTTTTTCATGTAGTCCAGGGAGGTACATCTCAGGTCGTTCACACCAACATGGACAGTGATAGAGTCATATTTGTACTTGTTATGGAGTGACCTGAGTGCGTGGGTTATGTGGCGGATTCTGGCACCCGAGAGGCAGCTGACAATAACCTTCTCTTTGTTTAGTCTGATGAGTGGGACATCAGTGTGCCTGAATATAGAGTCACCTATGACTAGTGTGTTGGGTACGTTGTTTTGCCTTATGGGCTGTGGTAGAGGGGCACACTGAGTCTGTGGGCTATGTTTCATTTGGTTGTGTTGGAGGTGAAGGTTGCTTGCGTTTCTGCTTTGGAGGTCTCTGTTGCTTGAGCAGATTATTATTGAGAGCCTCCGCAAATGTTTTTGTGTTTCTATGTGTGGATTTTGGTGGTGTAGATTTAGTGGGACTATGTGATGAGTATGGTGTTGTGCAAGTGTTTACCTTCTCCTCTTGACTGTCAAGTTCAGTCTTGGTTGGAGAGAGCTTTACCTCCAGTTTGGCTGGATAAGTGCATCTCTCACAGGTTGTAGTGTTGGGTGGTAGGATGAGAGGGTTGTCTGTGTACAAGAGGCAATTGCTACGTTGCCCCAAGATGCCCAGATTCATCAGATAGACAGGAGAGAACACTGGGAGCTGACACTTGGACATGCCTCAATAAAAAACTATTTTCCTCCGGATAAGTGAGGAAAGCGAGTACAAGAGCTGTATTTCTCTAAGCAAGTGAGAAAAGTAAGCACAAAAACTGTTTTCCTCTAGGCAATGAGGAAGGTTGAGTGCTGTAGTAATTTGTAGCTTATTTAGTGCTTACAACAAGTTCTGAACAAGTGCTAGCACGAATAAGCAAATTCAAGTGCTACAACTAAGAATCTCTATCTGCATTAGACTAGTTACTGTAAAGAAACAAGTGCAAATGCGGGCTTTGAAATCAGAAAGTTGAGAGAGATGAAAAAAATTGCCCAAACAGCAAATAACTACAATTTCTGGGCCAGAAACCACTCCTTATTTCGTCTGAAAATTTATACCACAATATCATAATGCATTGTCACATACGAAAATATCCATATTAAACAATGACTGAAAGAATGGTTCATAAAATACATTACAGGCAGATATCAATTTGCCTCATATCAACCTATAGCTTACAGAGTAAGGTTTAACTGTTTACATCTATTCTCATAGTCCAAATTTCTAACAGAGATATTTTTTGTGAATCTTCTCTGTACTCCATCAATTTTTCTTATTTGTCCCTTTACAGTTAACAGATGTTCTTCATCTCTGTTTGTTAATATTCTAAAATGTGACCACTTTCTCACTGCCTGACTGTAAATGACTTTACTGTGTTCTTCAAATGAAGACATTGAAGAAATCATAATTCCCAATTCTGTGTAACAACCATCCTCCTTCAACTGAACTGTTGATAAGTAAATAACATAATGTATTAATTAGTTTGGAAATGTTACATTTTTTAGTATTAAACTTTAAGCCTATCAGTGTGGATTAGTTCATTACTTTATTCATGGAGGAATACAAAGCTTGAAAATCCTCCTTTGTTTGTAATACAAAGCCAGTATTGCAATTGTTTCTTCTTTAGTATTGTTAACAAACATATTAAACAATAACAGTCCCAAAATGGAACCCTGCTGGAAACCAGAGGATACAGGAGTAAAAGTTGATAGTGTACCTTTAAGTTAAACACATTGCTTCATATTACTTATCCACCTCATAATCCATCTTGCTATGTAACCATTAACTCCTGATTTTAACATACGATATTTAATTACTTTAAAAGGTAGGCCATCAAAAGCCAAGAATAAATCCAAAGAAATAACCTGAGGGGAAAACTATTATTCCCAGTGCTTCAATACCTGTACCAGAAAACTAACTAAAATTGTTAGGGTTGAATTCCTCTTTATGAAACCATGTTGTTCAATATCAGTAGCAGACAGGTTTGTACCACTAATCCACAATAATTATTTTATATATCTCTCAAAACAATTTCCTGGTATAGTTGGTAAGCTTACCTGTGTATAATTTCCCACTAAAGCTTTCCTTCTTTTTTATAACTATGAGTTATGTGAGAAATATTTCACTGAACTGGAATATAACCTTCATTATAAGACTTTATTAAACAACTCCTGAAGGACCGGAAATATTATACTCTTTATGTTAACTAATAATACACCTGGGATTAAATCTGATCCCACTGAAGATGTTTTGGTGATTTTACTATAGGCTTACAACACTAACTGCTCCATTACTACTGTATACTTCTCTGATTATCCAGTGATAACAGTCTGAATCTAAAAGGTCATTATCACTATATTCTGATAGAAAGAAACTATTAAATTCATTAGCAATGGCCTTAGGATCATTAGTAATCCAATCTTTCATTTCAAAAGTAGTAGTTCTTGCAGAACTATTTTTCATAGAGTTATGTAATTATAGAATAATTGCTTATTTGATATAACGAGAACAATCCTAATTTTGTGCTTTTTTGTATCCTTTAACTTGCTTTTTAAATCTTTACATGCTTGACAATAAATTCTCTTATTTTTGCTAGATGGATATTTCATGTAAATAATAAAACCATCCCTTCTTTCTAAGCACCCTACTTAGTTCCTTGTTTGAGATGTAACTTTTACATATGAGGACAGTGTATCTTGGAGCAACCAATAAGCAAAAGATGGAGACTGTGAGTCAATGATTTTGTGCCAGTCTTCATTGTTGTGTAATACTTATTAGGTTATTGTAATCAATCTTACCAAGGTTATAACTTTGTGGACTTTTATATTACTAGTTGTAAACTTTAAACCAAAAGTAACAGCATTATGGTCAGACAATGCAAGAGGCACTATTGCAGTAACATCCTATATGAAATCTGAAAAATTAGTGATTGTACAATCAAGTATATGCTCTCCTTAAGTTGTTTCAGTAACTAATTGTGTTACTCAAACTGTGTTATACTCGTTAAATCTGACCAAGAAATAAAGAGATAATTAAAACCACCCAATAATATAATATTGTCATATACCAGAATTTTGTTTAACTCTTGCAAAAAGGTATTGCAAGTATTCTTGTCCAAACTTGGAGTATGATAACATAATACTAAATGTATCACAATTTTGCAAATGTCATCTTTTATCTGAATTACTAAACATTCTAACTCAGGAATATATTTAACCAAGGAGGATGAAATGGAGGTGTAAACCCACAATGTGACTCCACCGCTATTATGTTTTTCCCTTAAATATTCATATTTATAATAATCCTTAAGATGGCAGGAAACAGTATTCCATAACTCAGCTACTGCAATTATATGACCATTATCTTCTTAGATCAACTCACTAAGCTTGTTAAATTTATTTTCAAAACTAAGAACATTACAAAACAACCTCTCAAAAAAGCATCACACCTTCTATTTTATATTGCTGACAACCCAATATTATTTTCCATAAAAAAATGGTTTAGATAGCCATTTATCATATTTGACAAATAATTCATACCATACTTATTCAAGTGAATTCTGTTTCTGGTGAGCATTCTTTAATCATATACACAATCATCCCAAAATTTAATTAACTTTACTTAATAAACCACAGACATTTGTGTCAACCAATTACTGAACAAGTGAGCCTTAGTCACCAAATAATCAGTAAGGCACACAGAAGGAATTATTTCACACAGTGCAAAATCAACATTATTAATCTCTAATTGTTCAATAATGTCTAGGACTTTATTTTTCATGTCACCCAGTAGAGTAGCTAAGATAATTTACATCAGCATGTAATACAAAGACTTAGTCTGGTATGTTTAATTAGTACATCTTCTACATCAGCCATTTTAATCCAGAAAGTGCTAATACAGTCATTACATTTTTTATGATTTACATATTGGAGTGTCACCAAATTTTAACATAGACTCACTTAATACTAGAACTTTACCTTTAGTATCAAGAAAATGATCCACCGCATGTATTAATTTCACATTTGTCACTTTTGATCTACCCAAGTCACACAAGGACTTATTCCTTTTTGTTGTTTAATATGGTTTGTATCTTCTATTCCTCTTTGAAAACTATTAGTATCTATTCCTGCTTGAGGATTCTCATATCTCACACCCTCTGACTTGACTTAGTCAAATCAGGACTCTTCCCCATCTGTTCCTCTATTTCTTTTTCTTATTGTTAAATTCTTATCTCATAAATTTACTGAATCAATTAATTGTAAGTCTGTTCAATATACAAGTGTAAATCATTTTTACAGGGCAAAGTTTCTTCTTCCCGACAGGGGCTAATATGATTATTATTCTCTACATCAGTCTTAATAATGCCATTACCAATAGTCTTTGTCTTTTCAGTGTGCTTAATTAAGTAATAGTACATCAAGGTACAGACAAGTGTGCTTATAAATTATAGTCATTTTCATCAGGTTCACAAGTGTTAGATCTACCTGTCATACTACCATCAACAACATTAGTCTCTTTAGTACAGTCCCAGTCTGATAATGATTACCCACTGCCATCACTTACAGTATAATCTAGATGCGACTCACTTATGTTTGTCTCTAGTATACAATTTTCTTCATTGTTCAGGTCAAGCTCACTATCTACCTAACAACTAACCTAAGTAACTTATGGGAACATTGAGTATGAGTATTTTTCATCCTATATTTACCTATATCTTTGTTTAAAACATTTTTTCTTTGACAAATGTTCTTGTAAGATTTCTTTAGTAGTGCCTTTCAATGTAGGTGTTAGGGCTGGTGAAGGAGTATTAACATTTGTACAATTATCCCTTAATGTACAGATCTGCATAACATTTGTACAATTTAACATTTGTGCAAATATCCCTTGAGGTACAGATTTATATTCACCATTCTTTTGTGAACCTCTTCTAATGGGATAAAGGCCTTACCATAATGATATTTTCAAATGTCATCACTCTCAACTGTTTTACTGTCGAAATTTTTAATCATCCATTGTAAATGTAAATAATTCAGACAACAGACAATGCTGGTACTTCTCATATATGTTTTGCAAAGACTGCATTCCACTATACAGCTAGCCTTGATCAGGTCTCATAAGTACATAGGAATTAAGGGACTCCATTTTAAAATATTTATGTAGTTGTTTAAATCATACAACGGTTTACATAAAAAACTATGGAATTAACCCTGAATTATAAAAACCTGTATGGACAACAGCTTGTGTAAATCTCCTTTAAAAAGGTATATGCTTTCCTCTACACTAAACACCCACAAAGAGATGTTAAACACCCACAAAGAGATGTTAATCAGTGTACTATATATTGAATAATAAACTTGAATTTTAGCCATAACCTAAAGAGATTCTAGCCAAGACTTGAAGTACCAAATCATACTACACAAAAAAAAATACAATGCAGTCTCAAAATAAGACTTACTGAGCCAGGAATAACTAATCAATATTACAACAATAAAATAAAATACAGAGACCCTCACCCCAAAGAAAACATTAAAAAGTTCCCTTTAACTCTCTTACTCCTTATAATCACCAAAATCATTAAAAGACATGCAAACTGCATATTTGCATCTTAGCTTCAATGCAAAATGTCCACTGGAGAGTGGAGGTATTTAAAAGCTACACCTCATTATTATTGGGTTCTTTCAGTTTGTCACCCCCCCCCCCGCAGACCACAAAGCACAAAAATAAAAATAAAATAAAATAAAATGAAAGGTGTTCTCCACATCTGAAAAAAGATGGGAGAGAGCACCCAAACTAAAACAAAATGACAAAAATGCAAGTGTTTTTTTAGCTCAAATGCCTCAAAGTAGAATGCACACTGACAGAATGCAATTCCTCTCAAGAACAAAGGTATTTAAAATCTATACTTCAGTATTACTGGCTAGTTTCACTTTGTCAACTCCCTCAGACCTCCAAGCACAGGAAAATAAAGTAAAAGTTGTTCTCCAAGTTTTGAAAAAGATGGGAAAGAGCACCAAACATAAACCTTCAAAAACACAAGTGGTTGCTTGGCTCAAATGCATCAAAGTAGAATGTACACACACACAACAGGGTAAGCTGGGCTTATGCACATACTATATTGCAGTGCATTCTTGTTTTTAAGTGCGATTTTGTCATCTTGTCTCATCATATACGACAGCTATGTAGTTAAAAGGTTTTGCATGGTGAAATTCGTACTGGCAATAAAATCTTGCACTGCATCTGAATGCCTCAGAATCTCATTCTCACTGATGTTTAGTCAATGTTTACTTCCCCACACAGGCTATGACAAGAGAACAGGACTGCCTCTGAATCTCGCAGCTTTGAGGTAGGGACTCTACCACTTACCTACCTTAATGCCAACTGGACTGACAGCTTCAAATTCTCTCCTAGTCTAGCTTATGTTGCCCTCCTCGAGGACGAAAGAAACTTTTAAATATAGCTTACTGAACAGGCTTGTAACGGCACATAGACGGACTACCTGGTATTTACCTATGAACATTCTGAGTACCTCACAACCATCTCTCTTTCCCTCTTTTAGTTCAGCGTTTACTGCTTCTTTTATCCTGCCCCATTCTTGAATCCTTCACTATTTTCACATACACTCCATTCCCCAAAACACACAAGGATCTCTTTAAATATGTTTATTCATGAACAACTGCAAACTATATGGAACTCTAGACTCAGTTATGTACATGAGTCTACTCCATTTAAGAAAATGTTCAACCATATGAGTGGTGGAACTGAAAGATATATTGTCCCTATATACCTACTCACCTTACATGGAAGGTCTGAGAGTGTTTTCTCTTCCAACATTCAAAATTTCCAAAATTGGAATTTTTTCTGTTAACTAAAACTAAAATACCTATTAACAGTGCATTTAGATATGTTTTTAGAAATAACAAGCACAACAATTGAATCCTTATTAAACCCATTAAGTTCCATGATTTTTGCGAATAAATGGGAAAAGAATGTAGATCAGAGTATGTGATATACCTTTAAGAAGCATTCCAGTCAGTCAGTCAGTGGGCACGTGCATATAAGTACTAAGCACATGTAAGCAACAGTGCCATTTAGAGTGACAGCATACATGTATGTAGTCAGTCAGTCAGATCGTTCTTTCAAGTTCAATGTTCTGCCATCCATCCTGATGCATTTGTATACAATAAACTAATTAAATGAACACCTAAGCCTAATCATCTTCTTAATGCACATAACACGAGTGACACAGTGTCAGAATGGGATCCAGTATCACAGCCATGAGGCGAATGGTTAGAAGTGGAGGAATATACAGGAGTGGATCATCCCTATTGCTCAAATGACTCGCAAAACAGGTCAGAAACAAATTCCAGGTATTAAAACTCACCAAAATGATGTCTTTCACTACATATACAAAACAGCACCAAGGAGTATTTGATGTCCTGAAACAGAAAATTGCTAACCCACCAACTTTCAGCTACTATGATGTTCACAAACCAGTCACTCTTTCCTGTGATGCTTCTAAGTTTGGTCTAGGTGCAGTCATTCTTCAAGAAGGAAGACCAGTAGCCTATGCACTGAAAACGTCTACACAAACTGAGATGCAGTATGCCCAGAGAGAGAAAGAGCTTTTGGCCATTTTGTTTGCATGTTCAAAGTTTCATGATTATATTTACGGTCGACCAATTCAGACTGCAACTGATCACCAACCTTTAGTCACTATTTTGAAAAAGCCTATGCATACAGCCCCAGCTAGATTGCAATGTATGATGCTCAAATTTCCAAAAGTACAACATTAATCTTGTTTATACAAAAGGCAAACTTCTTTATTTTGCTGATACCGTATCCAGATCACCCAGAAAAAACACAGATCAGCATAACAATGAGTAACTTGATTTTGAGGTCATGGAAGTGAAACATTTTTCTTCCACACATTTTGAAGAGCTTAGAACTCACACAGCTTCAGATCCAATTCTCCAGAACCTCAACCACTTTATCAGCTGAGGATAGCTTTCCAAGCAATCTTGTTTACCAGTAGAATTACAACAGTATTTTACACACAGAGATGAGATTTTTGTCAAAAAATGGTACCATCATGAAAGGTCCTAAGGTGATTGTTCCAAAATCCTAACAACAAGAGTACATTCAGATTTTGTATCGTGGCCACCCTGGAACTGATTCTACCAAAAGAAGGGCGAGAGGACTAGTATTTTGGCCTTCTATGTCAAGAGATATTGAGAAAGTACTTTCATCTTGTTCAGTATGTAACAGTACAAAGCCACATCAACAAAATGCCACTTCAGTTACGCCAGATTCCTGAACTACCTTGGTCAACAGTAGCCACAGATATCTTTGAGTGGAATGGTCAACATTACTTGGTATTAGTAGACTCTTATTCAAACTGGTTTGAGATTGACCTACCTCCGAACCTAACATCCAGTACTGTCATTACTAAGCTGAAGAGACATTTTTCTGTCCATGGTAGTCCAGAGTTATTTCTGACAATGGTGCACAGTTTACTAGTAAGCAGCTCATAACATTTGCAGAAATGTGGGTTCATATTATGATTAGTCCTGAATACCCTCAGTCAAACGTCTTGGCTGAAAGTGCAGTTCAAAGTGAAAAACAGCTGTTAGAGAAATCTAGACGTGACAATACCAATGTTTTTCTAAACTTGTTGAATCTCAGACACATTCCTTGTGACAATCATCTTGGTTCACCTGCCCAGAGACTTATGTCAAGACAAACCAGAACCGCATTACCAATCAGCAGTAATTTATTGGTTCCATGTGCTAAGAACAACAAAGCAGTAAAAGCCCAACTGTTGAAGAAGCATTTGTCTCAGAAGTCTTACTATGATAAAACCAGCAAACCACTCAGTTCATTGAAAAAAGGGGAGATAGTGGGGGTGCAGATGTCAAAAGGTTTTTGATTGCATCAGATTTGTGAAAAGTTTGTGTCAAGAGCCGAGATTATACATGGTGAAATCACAAGGAATGGAATTCAGATGAAATCAGAAGCATTCGTTACCAGTGTCTGAACCAGTGTTACAGTATCTTACCTGTGACAATGAGTCTAGTTCTCAGAATGACTTGTCCAATGTTTCTGTTCCCGAGGACATTCTGTCAGCAACTCCTGCTCCTGAGAAAATCCCTGAGAGTCCCCAAGCAGAACATTCCACACAGTGACTGTCCATGTTGCTAAACCCAGTCCTAACTATTATGTTACGAGATCAGGTCGCATCTCTAAACCTGCTTCCAGATACACAGCAACCTGGACATGACTGCTGTTCCTTTATTAGCAAATTTATACTTGCATGCCTAGTCCAATGTCAATGTTTATACGAGACAGCTCAGTAAAGAGGGAGGATGCAGATCAGATTGTGTGAAATACCTTTAAGAACCATTCCAGCCAGTGGGCACATGCATATAAATATTGAGCACATGCAAGCAAGAGTGCCATTTTGAGTGAGCAACCAGAGTGAGGGCATGCATGTATGTAGTCAGACAGTTTAAGTTCAATATTCCTGCTATCCATCCTGATGTGTTTGTATACAATACATTACTTAAATGAACAGCCAAACCTCATCAACTTTTTAATGCACATAAGACAGGTGACAAATAAATTGCTTTTTCATAAAACAATAAGAACTTTTTAATTTCTTGTTGTCATACAATGAATACTTCTACTATGATGGGGTAATGATCATGAACTAGTATAAGAAATTTCTGTGTGTCTGACTGTAACAGCTAACATCTGAAGTTTAACTTTAGCTCATCTCTAAAACAAGCATCTTTCCTGGATGCTATGGTAAGTAAATTATACTGGACCATCAGTGAAATTAAATACCACTATTCAGAGGAAAGAAAACAAATGTTATGTACTTATCATAACAATACATAGGTGTTGTCTGCATCCATCCTTTCTCAATGGATGGGTTATTGGATTAATCTAGGATCTTACTTTGGCCACTCTCAGACTTTGGATTCATGGCTCAGGCTCCTTGCCTCACCCATAATCCCTTGTAACTAGCAATACACTTCAGATCAAGTTTGTCCATGCCCTACAATAAAAATTGGGTTCACACCATCATAATAAAACTAAACATGCTATATATATATATATATATATATATGTATACACACACACACACATATATATATATATATATATATATATATATATATATATATATATATATAATGTAGCACTGCTTCCTGACCCAGAGCTTAAAGAGTAACTCCATAAACAAAGAAAAAAATAACTGGATGGGGGAATGTGGGAGGGAAGACAAGGAAGGATTAAACCAGACAGCACTGATCTATCTATAAGTACATAACTTTCATATCTGATGTTGTCTCTACTATCTATTCCTCAATGGATGGGACGTTGGCCTTAGCTGCCATAAACCTTGGGAGGTCACATGTAAGGAAATTCTGGAGGACAGTGAAACCAAAGGAAGCTCTACACCTGGATTGTAAATCCAACTTGTGGTGAGATACAAAAGTACATCATTAGACCAAATATCATCAAGGGGTACTCTGGAGAAGAAGGCAGTGGAGGTAGCCACTGATTTAGTAGAATGAGCCTTATGAGGTTTAAGCAATGATGGTCTTTTCTCCTTACAGACATATGAAATACATTTAGATAACCAGTGAAAAAGAGTTATTTTAGACACTCCCTTACTCAATTTGCCTAAGGAAAAGGAAATTAACAACTGGTTAGTCTTTTTAACCTTATTACTGTGAAGCAAATAAAATCAAAATGGATGATGTACATCCAGAAGGTGTAACATGTACTCTCCATTGTTGGCAAATCTTGGGAAGAAAACAGGCTGATAGACTGGTTAAGTGATGATTCAGAAGCCATATTAGGGAGAAAGGATGGATTTATTGTTAAAGTAACTATATCCTTATGGAAAATCAAATAAGGGGGCTTATAGGAAAGGGTGTGACGATCCAATATTCTCCTTGCAAACGCAATGGACACCAAAAACAAAGTCTTCCAAGCAAGGTATTCTAAGTCAACTGTAGCTGCAGGTTTAAAAAGGGGTCTCATTATGGCCTGTTGAAGAACAGAAATATCCCAGAAGGAACATGATCCCTAAAGGGGGACTGAAGAAGGAAGGTACCCCTTAAGAATGCCTTGGACAGTCTAAGGGAAGCAATGGATAAATAATTTTCCTCAATGTGAAAACTGGAAATAGCTGCTAGTTGAATCATGATAAAGAAAAGAAGCCGACCCCACTGTGGAAAAGAGAAGCTAGAAAGTCAATTTGCTGAGATAGGAGCTGAAAAGATATCCAAATTCTTACGAGAGGCCTAGTTTGAAAACCTCTTCCATTTACTCTTACAAATCTCTGTGGTACTGGTCAAAATATGACTGACCTGGACTGTCTGACCACCATTGGAACTGGAGAAACAATGCAGTCAATTTGATGGCCTCTATGTCTGGGCAAGGCTTCCCAAACAGGTGAGAGAGAAGATCTGCAGCAGCGTTCAGCACACAAGGATGGAGACTCAGATGAGAACAGAAGAAGGGAAATCACACCTGTAAAGGCCAAAAATGAGCAATGAGGATCACTGTGGCCTTCCTCCACATTGCTTTATGCAGAAACTTTGGGATGAGTTTAGTGGGATAATAGGCATAGGAGACCAGTGGGGGTAAAGTGTGTTCCTCAGGGACTCCTACTCTTGCAGAATGAGGTCAAAATACCTGCTGTATTTGTTGTTGGAGGGGGAGGCAAAGAGGTTGCAGCAAGGTCGGCTCCAGTGGCTGAAAATCTGATCTGCCACTATTAGGTTGAGGAATCACTCATGAGGAAGGACAGACCTGCTCAACCTGTCCACTAGAACAGTGGACTTCCCCGGTATACCTGTTTTTTTATCAGAAAGTGTTGAGAAGACATTGCACATTGCCAAACCCTCATGCCCTCTCGACATATTTCTCACATCTCTCTCTATATCCATATATAAGGATTCCCTTCACAAGTTTTAAGCTTCAAAACTTCGAAGTGCAAACTGTCGAGACTATAAGATCAAAGTTTTGAAACTTCAAATGTTTTGAATGGAGATCACTGAACAGCACACAACAGGAAATGTACTGTTTTCCTCACTGTACTGCGATCCTGGAGTTGGTATATTTATTTAGCAGGGGTGTGTGGGGGGGTGCCCTGCAAAAATGTAAAAAAAAAAATTTTTTTTGTTTTTAATTATAATTTTAAAGTTTCAAACCTTCAATCTTATGGTCTCGACCATTTGCAGTTCGAAGTTTTGAAGGTTCGAGCTTGTAAAGCAGGTCCATACATACATATATATATATATATATATATATATATATATATATATATATATATATATATATATATATATATAGATATATATAGATATATAGATATATATATATAGATATATAGATATATATACATACACACACACACACATATATATATATACACACATGCACACACCCACATATATATATATATATATACTCACATACACGTATATAGATACAGACATACATATTAACATATATCTCAACACATGTTTTATGTATTTGTTAAGGTGATTTTAGTACTCTGTGGGTTTTTGAATGAATTGTGTTAAGCAAATACACACTGGAACACATGGTGTCAAAAAAGGAAATATGTGACATGCCACTCCATTCGGAATATATATTAGTTTGAAAGTGTTTGTTGTACTGTTCTGAAGAAGTCTTTGTTGAGATGAAAGGGCTTAACTTATATTAAACGTGACTTATTTAATTTAAGGTGTGTTCTCTGCCTTAGTGTTTTCCAATGGCCAGGATGGCTTTTGGAATTTGTTTGATAACTAAATTTAAGCTAAGGATGTTTTTTTGGAATTTGTTTGATATCTACATTTAAGCTAAATTGTATTAGTAGACTTGGTTACAACTCGAAAACTTACATAAAGAATCATAAATAATTAATATTAATTTTTCTTTCTCCACTGTCCATAATGGTCTGTTTGAAACAAATACTGATATTTACCTCTGTCCTAATTTTGGATTGGTATAAACAAGCAAAACAAAAGCAGAAGTATGGCCGTGTCATACACAAATTCAAAGACTTTATCCAATAGGACAAAGTGCACTTCTGCAAAGCATTTTTTGAGGAATTTCACATTTATAGTTATCCGGACACTAGTCAAAGTTGAGCTGCTTCCTGCCTTTTGTGTACATATCCTTGTAGTTTGCCTTGAGATGCTTGCCTTATAAGTCCTTTAACAACCGAGACTGACCTGCTCCACATATATTTCATCCATTCATTCTCTGACTACCTGCTTATTCTATTTTAAGGTTGCAGGGGAGCCACAGCCTGTCTCAGCACTAAATGAGCATATAAAACAATCCCAGACAGGCTGCTGGTCCACAGGATACACAATTGTGAGAACACACACAGACACACACACACACACACACTACATGCAGGTTGGAATATAACCAATTCATCTAAGGCAAGAGTTTTGGGATGAAGAAGGAAACTGAAACACCTGGAGAAAACCCATATCAACAGAGGCAGGAAATGCACATTCCTCATAAGTATCAGAGGATCAAAACTTTTCAAGATAATACAAATAAAAATATATTTATGACTGAGATAGCAAAGTCTCTAACAAAACAGTTAGAGAAATATACTGCCTAGGGATGGAATTATAAACAGGAAAAGAGCATTGACATGAAAGTAGTTATAGATGCTCCAGTATTACAGTACTATGATGTGAATATATCAGTTGTGTTGCAGGCACATGCCACTTAGAACAGTACAGAGTTGTAAGCCTACAACAGAAGAGACCAGCTGCCTGTGGATCAAGAACATTTACAGCTATACAAAAAAGATATGTGTAAAAAGAAAAATTGTTGGTAACAAAATACTGATGCAAGAAACTCCATGAATATGCTTACGGCAAAGACATTCAGATGAAAATGGGCCACAAACCCTTGCCAAGTATAATTACAAAGTGGAAGTTATACAAAGCACCTTCAAGAGTGCAGAGGACATTACTTGGAAGTATGAAAGCAAAACACAGGCCAAGAATGGGACTAAACATGGCAGATGTGTTAAGCAGAAAGTACAGTTGTGTACACTTACCATAAATGTAGATGCTCGAGTGTATTCACTGTTGCAGTCATTACATTTGGGTAATCTGCTGCCAGATTGCCCTCAGTCGGGCTGATTAACAAAGTCTTGGGTCCTGCGTCGGTTGCTATCCCTTCTTCCATGACGTCAGGTCATCAGGGGTATAAAACATGCAGCCGACGCCATTACATCAGTTTTTCTTGCTCCAGATGTCAGGTGCCCCCCAAATGGGGAGCAAATAAAATTAAAAACACAAAACATATACCTCCAATCCCAAAAGCAAATACACCAAAAGGGCTTTTAAGCATAGGGAAAGAAAGTACAGGTATAGCCAGAGAAAAATAGGGGGCTGAAGGAGGGTAACCAGGACTGCAACAGTGAATATGCTCGAACATCTACATTTATGGCAAGTGTACACAACTGTACTATGTTCTTCGTGTTTCACTGTTGCAGTCATTACATTTGGGTAGATTCCCAAAACTATGCTTGGGTGGAGGGAATTATACAGCATTAGGACCAGCTATAAGGCCCTGCAGGACAGCAGTGGCAAAGCCAGCTCTGGATTTAGAGAAAAAGGGTAAATGGTAATGTTTGGTGAAGGTATGAATTGAGCTCCAGGTAGTAGCTTCTAGAATGTCCCTGGTAGGAACACCTCTGAGAAGGGCTGTAAAAGTAGATGCAGTCCTGGTGGCATGGGATCTGATCCCCTGGGGATAGTTTTCCCATGGTGCATATAGCAGAAACAAATACAATGGCTTATCCATTTGGAAATAGTTTGCTTTGAAATAGCCTTTCCCTCTGCCCCTGCAGCAAATGCCACCAGTAGTTGTTCAGATTTTCTTCGAGATTTTGTCCTGTTTAAGTAAAATCTAAGTTGTCTGTGTACATCCAATGAATGCAGAATCTGCTCCCCCTTGTTCTGAGGATTGGGAAAGAAAGTTGGCAAATGAATGGTCTGATTAAGAGCCACACTGGATACCACCTTAGGCATGAAGGATGGACTGGTCCTGAGAGATACCCTGTCCGCATGAAAAATGATGAAAGGCTCCACTGCCATAAGAGCCTGTAATTCGGAAATCCTTCAAGCTGAAGTGACTACTAAAAGGAAAGCTGTTTTCCAGGAGAGAAATTTTAAGTCTGCAGTAGCAGCTGGCTCGAAAGGAGGGAGAGTGAGTTTTTCCAATACAAAATTGAGGTCCCAGGCAGGGGTTGGAGCTCTCCTGGGTGGTCTTAAGTTTTTGGCCCCTCTGAGATACTGATTTAGCAGAGGATGAGAAAAGAGGGGACGTTCTGTGTTGTAATGAGCTGAAATGGCAGGGCATGGATTTTTATGGATGAAAAAGACAGGCCCTTGTGAAGCATCTCAGTTAAGTATTTTAAAATCAGAGGAATGTTGAGCACTGCTGTGCTTATCCCTTGTGACTGATTCCAAGCACAGAATCTTTTCCATTTGTCAGCATAAGATTTTCTAGTACTAGGTCTTCTTGCCTCCAAAATGACATCCATCACAGGTTTGCTGCGGGATGCTAAGGGTGAATTTAGGTGATTAGCCACGCTGCAAGATTCAAAGTTTGCAGAATTTGGTTGTTCTGCTGAGACAGTAAGTAAGGTTTCTGAGGCAGTTGCCACGGTGGAAGGTGTGACACATTCCACAGGAGCGGGTACCAGTGTTGGCGAGGCCAGTCTGAAGCAATCAAAATCATTTTTGGTTTGTCCTGTTTGACTTTTAGTAGAACTTTGGAGAGCAGAGGCAGAGGGGGAAAGGCATAGACTGTTTTTCCAGATGAAGGATAGAGCATCCACTTTCCAGGCTTTTTTGTGATGAGTTCTTGTGCAGAATTTGTCCAACTGATAGTTCTGGGGTGAGGCAAAAAGATCCATGTCTGGACTCCCCCATTTGCGTGTCAACATGTTGAAAATCCATGGTTCCAGTTTCCATTCTTGTGGGTCCATGAGATTTCTGCTTAGTTCGTCTGCCAGAGTATTCTGCTTTCCTGGCAGGAATTGAGTTTGTAGTTTTATTTGATAGGTCAAGGTCGTGTTCCACAATGCCATGGCTAGTCTGCAACAGGCTGTGACAATGCTGACTCCATAGACATTTTAAGTACCACTGAAGTTTCCTCATATGCAGTCTTGCGCATGGAATTAGAAAAATGCAGGAGGCCATGAACCCCAAGGCTTGCAGTATTTGCCTTGCAGAAAGCAGGGTTTTTGTGGCCACCTGTTTGAAGTAAGTCTCCAAATGAATTTGTTTCTCTGGCGTAACAGATGCCATCTGGGCAGCTGTATTCAAGCTTGCACCCAGGAATGTAATTTTTTGAGAGGGTACCAGTTGTGATTTCTTTTTGTTTACAGTGTACCCTAGACAAGTTAGAACCCTTTTTACAAATGCCAAATGGTTCAGAAGACTGTCCTTGTTTTCCGCCTGAATTAGGCAATCGTCCAGGTATGGAAATATTTGAATATTTCTTTGTCTGCAAAAAGCAACTACTGGAGCAAGGCACTTTGTTAAGACCCTGGGCACAGTAGATAAGCCAAAGGGCAGTGCAGAGAACTGGTAATGCAAGTAGCCTGCTTTAAAGTGGAGGTATCTTCTGCAAGATTCCCTGATTGGGATATGCAGGTAAGACTCTTTTAAATCTAGAGTTGCCAACCAGGCATCTTTGCCTAGCATAGGAAGTAACTGGTGAAGAGTCAGCATCTTGAATTTTGGAATGTCCAGAAAGGTGTTTAGAGTAGATAAGTCCAGAATTGGACACCATGATTTGTCTTTTCTGGGTACCAGGAAAAGTCTTGAATAGAAATTGTGTCCTTTTTCCTCTTCTGGTACTGGTTGAACAGCCCCCATGTTCATTACGGACAGTACTTGTTTCTGGGCCTCTGCCCACTGATTTGGGGGCAGGTCTGACCATCCGTTTGAAATTGGCAATGTGTGGAAAAGAAATCTGTATCCCTGGGATACTATATTTAAAACCCATTTGTTCTGGGTTATAAGTTGCCAGTTTCTTGGACGAAGAGCCAGTTTTCCCCCCAAAGGGGCGGCTAAAAGGTAAGTGCTTGGTAAATGTAAAGGGAAGTCATTGAGACTGCTTACCATAGGGAGGTGTCTTGTTGTTTCCAGATTTGGAGGAGGAGGCACCCCATTGCTTTGTTCTAAAAGTCTCTTGTGACTGAAACCTGGAGCCTTTGGAATGTCTGGGTTTGACTTGAGTGGCTCTCGAAGGAACTGGAAAGGACCAGTTCTTATTAGGCCAGTGCCTACTAAATCTTGGAGGTTGCACTTGTAAGAAATCGTTCATAGTTTGCATAGATTTAGCTTCATCTTCCATCTTTTTTAAAACTTCTTCAGCCTTATTACCAAAGAGGCCTGTTGTAAAGGAGGATCCAACAATTTTGCTTTAATATGATCAGGCAGATTTTGCTCTTTAAGCCAAGCATGCCTTCTTAGCATAGACCCAGTTACAGCAGCCCTGCAAGAGGCCTCCAAAGAATCAAAACCACATTGCAAAGTATGCTTTCCAACTTGTTCAACTGAATGCAATAAATCCTGTAAATCTTTATTTTCCACACAGTCAGAAATTAACATAATTTTCTCTTTAAGCAGTCCCAAGATATGCTGTTGATATTTTAGCATATGAAATTGACAGTTTAAAGCCCTGATTGCCAAGGTTGCAGAAGTGTAAACCTTCTTACCCCATCTAGCCAGCACCCTGGAATCTCTATCAGAAGGGGTAGGATTTTTAGCAGTAGAAGCCTTAATGCCTTTGGGACCCTGAGAAATGGTTTCAGGATCTGCAATAGGATTTTTGAAAAGGAATTTGTGGGAGTCAGGAACCCTGTAGTATCTGTCTGGCTTACAAGGAGCCGGAGGCAGAGTATCAGGAGCCATACTAGATTCTGAAAAAACATCATCAACAATGTCTAGAACAGGAGGTATAGCCAAAGGCCTATGCTGAGGAAGAAGAAGAAGAAAATCCCCAAGTCTCTTTTTTAGATTCAGAGAAATCCTGACTTTCCCAGTGGAAATGTTCCCTTTAGGTATGTAAAGTTTCCCCAAAAGAAAACTCCTCAGGGGGAGAAGAGGAAGGAATGGAATCTTCTGCACCAGAGTCCTCATAAGTAGGTATAGACAATTCCTGTTCATTAGAAGAGTCAGACGAAATAGAATCCTTTTCAGAAGATTCATAATCAATGTCTTGCCTAGGCCTCTTACAAAGGGGGGGGGGGGTTGGCTACCCCTGATCAGAGTAATTAAATCTTCAGCCATTTTGATCATTTGTTTTTTAGGCATAGGGGCCTGCACATGTGGTCCAGGTGTTGTTTTTTTGTAGGCATAGGTCTAGATTTTGGCCTTAGTTTTGAAGATGGCGTTGGTCTAATATACAAATGTGTAGGCCTGAAAACACTCTCAGAAGCCGGTGCCTGCACAGCAGCTCCAGACCTATCTAAGGTAGAGACATCCGCGGGCTCCATAACTGAAGCATCTTGAGGCATACCGGACTTCGAATGGGTCTCAGTAGAGGCCTGCGAATCAGAAGTAGCGGGCTTCAGGGGCTGCGAAAGCGCCTCACTGAGTACCAGCAAACTGGCGACTGGCTTAGGAGAAGTGTCAGCATTTCTGGACCTCAACGGCCTGTCTCTGTCTTATTTGTGTTTTTTAGGTATTCCGGTAGTCGAATTGCTAACCAACGACATTTCTGGATAATTAAATCGTGAGCCAAAATATTAAGAAGCAAAAATGTACCGACGTTTGATAGTGCGTTGATTAAATTTAGTACAAAACCGACAGCAAGGTATGTTGTGGTCAGGGCCTAGGCAAGGAATACAGTACAAATGAAAATCCTTATGAGGTATTTGCTTCCCACAAGTAATGCAATTATTAACTTTTACTGACATCGGTAAGGAGCAAGAAAAAGTTTCCCCAACGGGATACTTAGCTTTTTAGTTGAAGACTTCGGTTCTGAAACTCGAAAACGAAAATTTCTGAAGTCGGCTGACCGGCACTTGCGAACTGCTTCTGCTTCAGGCATCGCGCGGCAAGAAAGACTGATGTAATGGCGTTGGCTGCATGTTTTATACCCCTGACGACCTGACGTCATGGAAGAAGGGACAGCAACCGACGCAAGACCCAAGACTTTATTAATCAGGCTGACTGAGGGCAACCTGCCAGCAGATTACCCAAATGTGATGACTGCAACAGTGAAACACGAAGAACATCATACATACAAGAAAAGCATTGAAACTGTCAGAAGGAGGAGAACTACAGATTATTTAGGTAACAGTACGGTTACCAATAACAGTAGAAAAAGTAAAATCATTTCAGAAGTGTACCCACACCGCTTTATTAATGCTGTTACTAAAAAGACATTACAATTGACAGTAAGGAAAGAAAACCCATTAATAATTTTCTTTTATAGAAAAATTGACTTGTGCCTGGGGCTTGATGTTCAAAGCTGGCAACATGATAGATCACAATCAATCAAGAAAGCAAATACTTGAGAAGATACATAAGTCACATCTGCGATGAGTAAAATGTAAAAAAGTATGTAGCAAATAAATATGCATACCGTATCCTCAACATTACTGAAAAAATGCAACTACTCAACAGTTCCATATGCATATCATGCAAACAATGCCTAAGAAATACAAACCTACACAATTCCAGATCATCCATGCAGTCAGCTGGGCACTAATGTGTGACACTTCAGGAAGCGAGAGTTAACTGAAATAATCAATCTAACAAAGACAACAAATGCACTCAACTCAATATTCTCAAGATGGGATACCTGGCAATGGCCCACGATATAAAAGGAAAATCAGAAAGTTTGTTCATGAGTGTGAATTCAAACAGTGTTTAGTCAGTACCACCCATAATCTACTGGGCAAGAGGAAAGACATATGCAACCAATAAAAAGTATCATTAGAAAGAATTGTGGGAAAAGGTGTAAGAATTGTCAACTCACAATTCTGGAGTTCAGGAATATTACATCAGGGGATTATTTACTTAGTTAACATTTGTTGACCAGGAAAGTCTGACTAGGACAGAACCTATTTTCAGTGAACGCCTTCAGTGGAGGCCTGGGGAGAAACGCTCCAGACTCGTGTCTTTGAAATTCAATCTCATTTGCTGAAAAAGCATTTTTTTCTTCAATTACATTATCATTGCCTAAAAATTAAAAATAGCTATATAAATGCTGAAAAGAAATTAGCAGAAGTGTATCTATTAATATCATACAACCTATAGCAGACTACCATAAAGATTTACAGACTGGAGACAAAGTAAGACTTCAGAATCATGGGAATGTTAACAGCCTGAAATTAAATTTGATAGCACAGCAGATTAATCAAGAATATGTGATGGTTGCTGGGGAGATGGTAAGCTGTGAAAAAGTAATCACACAAATCTGCATAAGACCAATTACATCGAAGACAAAGGTCCAGGAAGATGTACAATTAAAAAAGATACAACCAGTCATCGTGCAGGAATGTAGAAAGTCTAACAGCTATTATAGTCAAGCATTACAGAGTGAAACTCCAAGATACCTCTTCAAATGAAATGCATTTATTTATTTATTTATTTAACATTTGTTTACCGGGGAAGTCCATCTTGGCAAGTTTGCCCATTTTCAGCAGAGGTCAGGGAAGAAAAGCTCCACATAATAACAACATAACAGTCAGTATTTTAAACAATAGTGAAACAGTCAGAGAAATGATAGTAATAAATCACAAAGTAACACATATTATCATAGTTCAAGTTAGTAATAAAGCTAGCAGGATCACTTAGTAAACACACATTTTGACATTTACCCTTAGCAGCCAAACCATTCAGTGGAGTAGTGTCTCAGACATACAATAGCTTAATATACAGTGGAGTAGTGTCTCAGATAATGCCTGTTTGGTACTGTAAATTGTTATGCTTAATGTTGTTATACTTATAATCACATAGGATCAGTAAGCAAATAGAGATATATTGAAAGTGGAGAGTAGGGGGAGGCAGGGGGAGGATGGGAGTAAGTAAAGTACTCAGTAAGCATAGAGATAAAGTGAAAGTGGAGAATGGGAAGAGAGAGGATGAGAAGGAGAGAAATGGGTTCAGCCTGGTGTGGAACAGAAGCACACCCTGTTGTCATTTAGGTGGGACTTTAGCAGTTTTTTGAAATGCTGTGTTTAGTATATTCTGGGGGTGGGTGGGGTGGAGTTCCATGATTTAGGTACGTAGTTAAATTGTGCATCAGGAACTCTCCCAAAGGGAAGACCAGATTCCCACTGTAAATACAGCTGTTAACTCTTCCAAAAATGTCAGACTGCTAAAAAAGTAGCCTATCTACATTAAAGGTTCCACTGTTACGCATGTTTATGAGGCCAACGTTTTGTGAAAAATATGCACACTTTCATTCTGATGTTAAACAATTCATGGCATACTTAGTGGCAGTTAAGACTGCGCAGGATTAAATGTTCCCAATATTAACATTTATGTATTAATTATGTCTACGCATATTATACAGGGGGGGGGCATACAATCAAATAAAAGAGTGATTATTGCACACATTCCTAACACATATACACAAACATCATAAAACTGTACAGACACACCATGCTGATTTGTAACTCACACAGTCAATATTACTAACACCACATGCACAAGCTGCACAACTTTCTATTTAACTCAGCATATTACAGACATCCAAGTGTTCACGCACATGCATTTAAAATTAGAGCTGAGATAACTGCAACTGCACTTGACCAATTCACTATTCAATCAGTTGACTGCGACCCATACCCATATATACTTCTGCTTGTCTGTGTGTACCCACTCCAACAGTCATGGAGGACATGTATAACACCCAGACTATGGTTGCTGCAAGGACTATATCAAAGGAAGCCAAGTAGAAAGGTGAAACGTGTGAGAAACTGGCCATAGTAGTTACCTATACACAGATGAGGCAATTTAGCAGCCTGCTGAAGGTGCAAATTTGCTTGGAAATTTTTATTTTTGTGGTTGGAATAAGAAAGAATTAAGGAACTGGTGTATTGCCGTATTGTGACACCAAAAGAGATGCCTTAATCTTGGAAAAATAGAACAGTAATAGTCGCGAAACAGGTAAGTATTAAAAAGTAATTTTCCCCCATCAAAATCACAATGAAAATCCCTTAAAATCCTTCCGCAGCCCCCAAAGTAATTTAACACAATGTTTTTCAATTATTTTTATTAAATTAAAATGAAAATAATCAATTGTCACATTAATCTATAGATAGAAATTACATATTAAGCATCAACAAACAACAAAACAATAAAATATATAAACAACTATTTACATGGTGTCTACAATACATAAAATAATAAATTGTGTTATTAACAGTCCATTTATGTCATAGCTGATGTACTATTTGTCCAACAGTCTCCTTAATTTCATCCATGAATTTAATGAAGATGTTATTCTAGTACTTCTTTCTTTAATTGTTAAGATCTCCATGTGACAAGTATCAGAGGCAATATTATAAAATTCTTCCATGGTTGGAATGATAATGGTCTTCCATTTTTTTGTTAATACCTTCCTTGCAATTGTGAGGAGGGTCCAAATAAGAGACTAATCAACTTTTTTAACACAAGTGGCAATAGAAGCATTAAACAGAATGAGAAGTTATGTTCTTACCATAACGTTCCATGTTAGTTGTCTTCTTCTCGCCTTCTTTCTTGCTGGATGGGTTCGGACTCGGCCTAATACTAAAGCTCGAGAGCTATTTTTACTGGCTCGAGGCTATGCTATGTCCCATAATGCTAGGCGTCATATACCCAGATCTCATTTGATAGCTAACACTATGGACATATATGTCCCACCACAACAGAGTACAATCCACCTAATCATAGATACAAAAGGGAGAAGGCTATATCTATATATATATATATATATATATATATATATATATATATATATATATATATATATATATATATATATATATATATATATATATACATAAAGCCCTCTAGAAGAGCTAGCAAAAAAGAGGGAGCAAGGGAGCTAGCTGGGGAAATAACTGAGATGGCAAAAATTCTCACAAGGTACTCTAGATCTCCCAGGCTAGGGGGATGGAGGGTGGGACGCAAGAAAGAAGGCAAGAAGAAGACAACTAACATGGAACATTATGGTAAGAACATAACTTCTCAATGTTGAGTTATGGTAAGAACATAACTTCTCAATGTTAAGTTGTCAATCTCGCCTTCATTCTTGCTGGATGGGACAGCGTCCCTAGCACCTAAATCCTGGGTGGCTCAATGGAACAAACTCTTGAGTACCGTGGAACCAAAATCAGCCCGACTTCTGGAGGCCATATCAAGCTTGTAATGAGAAATGAAGGTATGAGGAGAGGCCCAAGTGGCCGCTGCGCAAACGAAATCCATTGGCAATCTTGCCTGAAAGGCTATTGAAGAAGTTAAAGCTCTGGTTGAATGGGCTCTAGGCTTAGAAGGAAGTTCGGTGTTCCTCAACTGATAGACCAACATGATAAGACAGGACAACCACCTTGACAAAGTTACCTTAGAGACTGGTTGGCCTTGCTTCCCCTCTAAGACAGGAAGAGCTGGTTTGATTTTCTCATTTGCTTAGTTCTATCCAGGTAGAAGCGTAATTGATGGTGAATGTCCAAACAATGTAACTTTCGTTCAGCTCTATTGGTGTAATTTGGGAAGAAGACTGGAAGATCTATGGTCTGATTCAGATTTTTTTCTGAGATTATTTTGGGTAAAAAGGACGGATTAGTCCTAAGTGACACTTTGTCTTTGTGAAAAACAAGATAAGGAGGGTGAACGCAAAGGGCTTGAAGTTCTGAGACCCTTCTTGCTGAGGTGATGGCTACTAAGAAGACTGTTTTCCACAAGAGCAACTTCAACGAACAAGAAGCCGCTGGCTCAAAGGGAAGAAGAATTAAGGAAGTCAGTATCAAATTTAAGTCCCACGGTGGGGGAGGGTCCTTAACCGGGGGCCTAAGTAAAAGGGTACCTTTTAAAAAGGCTTTGCAAAGTTTGTGGGACATGATGCTGGTCTCTGACAAGCCAACGTGGAAATTTGCAATAGCTGCCAGTTGAACTCTGATGGTAGCTGAGGAGGAGCCCAATCGAAAGAGTTCTGCTAGAAACTCTAGAACTGTCTGGAAAGGAGCCGTAAAGGGGTCCACGTGTTTTTTTCCTGCCCAGACAGAGAAACGCTTCCATTTGCTAGCATAAGTCTTTCTAGTAGTAGACTTGTGAAAAGCGAGGATGATATCTCAAACTGGTTGAGAGATAAGGGGAAGCCTGGCTAGGGTTGGAAGTGGAGTAACCATGCTGTGAGATTGAGAGATCGAAGAGACTGATGCAGCCCGCCCAACTGATGGGTCAGAAGATCTGGCACTGGGTCCAGATGCCAGGGCTGTTCCAGTAGATGGCATTGCAGGAACGGAAACCAAATTTGTCGAGGTCAGTAAGGGGCAATGAGGATCATCCTGGCTCTCAAGGCAGTTACTTTCTGGATTAATTGAGTAATCAAGGGAAAGGGGGGGAATGCATACAGAAGACCCCGAGGCCAATCGTGAACTAGAGCGTCTCTGGGGGGTAGACCTGGGAGAGGGTAGAGGGTGAAGAAGTCTGGGCACTTGCAGTTTAGAGGTGTTGCAAAAAGGTCGCAGCAAGGCTGACCCCACCTTCTGAAAATTCTTTCCGCTATTGTCTGGTTGAGAGACCACTCGTGAGGTATGAGAATGGCTCTGCTCAGTCTGTCCGCTATGATGTTGGACTTCCCGGGAATACGCGTTGCTACCAGAAACCGTTGAGAAGAGATTGCCCATTGCCAAAGTCTGAGTGCTTCTCGACATAGGGGGTAGGATCTGGTTCCGCCCTGCTTGTTGATGTACCACACTACAGACATATTGTCTGTTTGAATTGCAATAGTCCCGGTGGGTAGAGTGTCCTGAAGGGCCTGCAACGCTAAAAGTACCGCTCTCATTTCCAAGACATTTATGTGCAAGTGGCATTCGAAGGGTTGCCATGTGCCCTGGACTGTCCTGCCCCGAAAATGCCCCCCCCACCCGATCAGGGAGGCATCCATTGTCACAGTGGCAACAGGAGGAGGAAGGACCACAGGTCTGCCCTGGAGTACTTGAGGGGAGACCGTCCACCAAGAAAGGTATCTTTTGCATGACTGAGTGATTAGAATGGTGTGTGACATGGGGAGCTGCTGAAAGGACCACTGGGAAAATAGCATCCACTGCAGGATCCGCATATGAAAACGTGTTAGGGGGAGTAAAGTGATTGCTGCTGCCATGAGACCAAGTGTTTTTAGTACAAATCTGGCTTGGACTCTGGTCTCCTGTAATAGGATCTGAATATGGTTGCGAATGTCTGAAACTCTTTGTGTGGGTAGTTTTGCTGAGAGCTCCACTGTGTTTAAAATGGCGCCTATGAAGGTAATAGACTGACAAGGCGACAATGCAGACTTTTCGAAATTTATAGAGATACCTAGCGCGTTGCACGTTTGCACAGCGTAATCCCTGGATTGGAGTAGTCGATGCCTGGTGGTGGCAGTAAGGAGCCAGTCATCTAAATATGGAAACATCTGGAATCCTTGTCGTCTCAGGTGAGCCGCAACCACTGCCATGCATTTGGTAAACACCCTAGGGGCTGTGGTGAGGCCAAAGGGCAGGGCTCTGAATTGGTAGTGACTGGCTCCCAGCCGGAAGCGGAGAAACCTTCTGGAATGCCTGTTCATCTTGATATGGTAGTACGCATCCTGAAGGTCTATAGAGCGCATCCAATTGTCCTGACCCAGAAAGGGTAGAATGGACTGTAGCGTGACCATCCGGAATTTCGTTCTTTGAACAGACTTGTTCAGCCTGCTGAGATCCAAAATAGGTCTCCAGTCCCCTGTCTTTTTTGGTACCAAAAATAACTTGGAGTAGATACCGGATCCTTGTTGGTCTGATGGGACTGGCTGGATGGCACTTTTTCTTAGCAGCTTTGAAATTTACAGTGCTACTAGATCCCTCAGACTGGGTGGAACGTCTGGAAGGGGCCCTTTTGGCTGTTGTGGGGTGTGAGTAAAGGGAATTCTGTAGCCCTCGGATATGACCGACCGTACCCATTTGTCTTGCGTGAGGGAATGCCAGGCTTCTGGGTACAGTGATAGTCTTCCCCCGACTGCCTCCGAAGGTGGACAGTCGGGCAGCCCTGCAGGGGTGCTGGAAGGGTTTGTCAGAGAAAGATTCTCTGCTACCCTGATTCTGCAGACACCCCCTGCCCCTCGGGCGGCGTCTATTATTGTTCCCTCCTCTGCCTCTGGAGGGAAGCTCACCACGTGCGTCAGGCAGTACTCCCTGAGGTTTGCGGAACCACATTTTCCCACCTTTCTGACCCTTAGGGTATGGTCTAGAAGGGGTAGAAAAACGGACTCCTACGGCAGAGAGAGTCTTGCCTTCCTGCTCGCACCTGGTCAATGTATCCTTCACTTGAGGTCCAAACAAGGCAGAACCATCAAAGGGGGTGTTAGTAAAAGACACCTTGAAGGGGTCGGCAAAGTTGCAAAGCCTCATCCAGGCGTGTCTCCTTAGAGCAACGCCCGTGCCTGCAGCCCTACTCGCTCCATTGGTGGCATAGGAGATGAGCCGCCTGGAGGAGTTTACAATAGAGTTCAGGGTCCCTAGCTGGAAGTTGATCTTTTCCTGAGACCCCGCAGCTGATGGGTCCTGCAAGGTATCACCTAGTTCTTTGAGAAGGTCTCTCTGAAGATGGGTGAAATGGCACAAATAAATCAGCGAATGCATGGCAAAGGTCGCTGAAGAAAACATCCGCTTGCCGTACCTATCCATAGTCCTAGATTCCTTATTAGGAGGATGGACAGGAACAGAAGGGTCAGCCAACTCCTTCTTAGTGGCCGCCGCCACCACCATGGCATCAACGGGGACACCCTTAGTGAGAAATTGCTTGTCTGAAGGGGCTGTAATAAATTGTGTGGGCCTCTGGGGAGTTGGTTCCATAGTATCCGGAGCAGTCCACGCCTTCCGAGCCACCACCTCCATGAGTGGGTCGAAAGGCGGGGACACCCAGGAGGTGGAAGGGTGAGAACCGAACACGTCCAGGTACACCGACTCGTCCTCGGAAGGGTTGAGGGCAGACCAGTTCCCCCTATGTTTAAGGATTTCTAGGATGTCATAAAATGAGACATCCTCAGAGGGGGACCTTGGGGACCCTTCCGAATCATCCAGGTCGGTGTCAGATGTCACTGACTCCGGGGAGTCCACATGCTTCCTCTTGCATGTCCTCTTCCGAGGGGGCTCCCGGGCAGGATCAGGGGAGGCCTCAGAAGAGGAGGATATGCCCAACGTGGCGACCTGGAGCGTTGGTTCTCCACGCTTAGATTCAGGAGGGTAGGCAGAGGCCGAAGCAGGCACCATGGAAGGAGGGGCCGATGGGGCCGACCGTGGCACCGGTATAGGAGCCAGCACACTCCTCATGACCTCAAAGGCACCCCTATCAGGCAGAGAGGAGGGACCCAGCTCCGAAGAGATGAGAGCTCCTCCCGGCACCGAGAGGGACGGCTCCGAGGCCGATGTCGGGGCCAAGCTCACCTGCGCCGACGCTCCGAGAGGGAGAACGGGATCGGACAAGGGTCCGATGCCACTCGCCCCCTCGGAACCGACGAGGGAGTCTTGGCGCCCGGATCCCTCCAAGGACAGAGCCAATGAAGGGATCAGAGCCGAAGAAGGAACTGATAAGGGTGGAATCGGTTCTGACGCCCCCACGGTACCAACCCCGACGGCCACCGGCTCCAAGCTCGAAGGAATAGTCGGAGGAGGAACTGGAGCAGGCATTGGGGAAGCCACTGTCTGTTGAGACGGGCTATGCAATAACTGAGCGAGCTCCTGCGACTTCAAAAGCCTGACTACCCTCTTGAGGTCGTGGTCCGAAAGCCTGGAAGATCTAGAGGAGTGAGACCTATGGCTCCGCTCTGACAGCAAATGGGAGTTCGGAGCCAACTTGACCGACTCCAATGAGGGAGATCGGGAGCGCTTTCGGCTTGGAGACGGCTCCGACGCCAAGGTCAGAGCCGACTGAGACCTCGATGTATCGGTTCCGGCCGGAACCGACGAGGCAGAAGAAGGTCCGCTCGGCACCGGCTCCGGACATGAAGCCGACGGTTTGGCAGGCTTGAAAGGTTTTCCTGACAGAGGCTTGGTAGGAGAACCTTCGGGCTTCAATAAGCCCCTTAAGATGAGCTTATTTCTGCACTCCTGCAGGACTCTTGGGCTAAAAGCATGACAGATGGAACAAGAGTCCTGCAGGTGCAGAGGGCCCAAACAATACACACAAGAAGTGTGACCGTCTGTCAGAGACATCTTCTGACAGCACGAGTCACACTTATCTTGGTATCCTTAAACATGATACCACAGGAACGGGACAACAAAGTCTAACAAGTATACAAACACACACACACAACACTTGACAGACACTCTTACAGTTACTACAATAAAACAAAATTCCACACATACACCTAGTAAAGTAACCTGTATAAAGCTACTTTACAAACTACTGTAAAAGGGGGGAGATAAAGGCCTAACCACCTTAAGGGTGGAAAAGAGTAGGAAAACTACTAATAAAGGGTGGGAAGACTAGTCGGGTGACTACTAACACTACTAGAAAAAAAATCTAGGAAAAAATATCAATCAAAAACTAACTATAAGTATAAAAAATTCTAAATACGACCTGGAGCCAGTGAAAATGCAACCTCGTAGCTGAAGCGGCAAACGAGATGTGGGTATATGACGCCTAGCATTATGGGACATAGCATAGCCTCGAGCCGGTAAAAATAGCTCTCGAGCTTTAGTATTAGGCCGAGTCGGAGTCGAGGATCGGCTCCAAACCCATCCAGCAAGAATGAAGGAGAGATTGACAACTTAACATTTACAGATTTACTTAAGTTAAAATAAAGAACCTGTAAAAAGGAATTAACATTACACCAGAAAGGTTTGATAATACTGCATTCATAAAACATGTGTTGCCAGTCATCTGTGGTGTTTGAAGCACATCTCCAACATTAAGTTTTTTTTTTTTAAACATCAATTGTATTTTGTGATGAGTGATAAATACTTTATGCAGAAATTTCCAAGAGAATAATTTCCATCTTAAAAAAGTAGAAGTTTGTACAGAGGACAATTTTCAAAGTTTCATTTGGGTTATAATTATTAATAGTTACAAAATATCTCCAAATGTTATCACAAAGTTCCACATTACTTTTTAATGATTTAATAAATTTTGGAAAGATAACTTTTTTCTGGAACATTTTGATGAATTGATATTAGCAAATATTCTATTAATTTTGGAATTTACTTTTTAAATGGATTTTGCATCAATGACACTTTCTTTTCTATAGCATATCTACAATTTTGTAAGTCAAGCCACATTTCAGTTTGTAGAGTGAATTTATTTAGAATATAATCTAGTGAGTGTAGTTTATTTTTGTCCATTAATTGAAACTAAAATGTTAATTGTTTTTCTTTAAATTTACTCATTGAGAATGTATTAAATGTAATAATACTACTTTGTATATATGTCACTGGAAAGATTAAGAATATCCAGGTAGCATTTTCAGGTGTCTTATGCACTAGTTTTTTGAAATTAAAGACTGCCATAGCTATACAAGTTGAATTTATTGAGATTTTTTGATATGCAAGTATATGATCTTTTAATAGCCAGAGAAAGCTATTATTATACATTTTGTTGTAGCAATTGAATTATGATTAAGTATATATTCCTGAACATCTTTACATTTAGCATAATAGCTTTTATTCGTCTACAAAACAAATATTTTAATAATAGCAGATGTCGAGTATAACTCTACATCAGGCAAATTTATTCCACCCCTGTACCAACTACACAGATGACGCTTGAGTGCTATTCTAGGTCTATTAGGATGCCAAAGAAATTTAAGTATTAAAGATTAAATCTTTTTAATATTGTTTAGGAATGGGGATGGCTAAGGATTGAATTGTATATAATAATTTGGGAAAAAGTATAATTTTTATAATTAGATATCTCTAATCTATTGTAAATAAAAATGTATTCCATTTAATTATGGAATTCTTAATCCTCTCTATAGGTTCTCTATTGTTTATATTAATGATGTCTTTAATGTTTTTAGTTAATGTAATTCCTAAATATTTTATTTTATTATCAATAGCTAAATATTTGGAATATCCTTCAGAAACAGATGTTTCATTGGGATTAGTATACAAAATTTCAGTTTTATTTTCATTGAATCCTAAACCAGACATGGACTGGGATTTATTGATAGCTTTAAAAAGAAAATTTAGAGAAAATGAATTATCTTTAAAGTTAGCAAAATATTGTCTGCAAATAAAAGTATTTTCAAATTTAAATTATTCCATATTGAATTCCTTTAATTTCAGGGTTAGTTTTAATGTACTGGCAAAGACAAATATTAGGCACTGGACCACAGCAACAAGCATAAAATCACCAACTTTTAATTCTTATAGGTAAGCGTTTTCACACTTCCAAACTGTGCTTCATCAGACCAGTAAGTTCCATTAAAACAAAGGCATATACATATAACATAACATATTCAAAACAACCAGTAAAAACGTAGCATCAATCTGGTGCTTCACTATTCAATTATCATTTAAAGAGACATCTGCCCTTCAAAACCGGTTTCATAGAAATCTTCCCATTTAAGCCAGGAAAATATATCTGCTTGCATAACCAAAATCCAGGAGAGTTCACGACTCTCTGTATAGTTCCTGAAATCACCTCACCTCGTATTCTCAACTATAGATTCAACTACCCTAAACCAAATTTTTGTCTGGCTCCAAAATCTATAACATGTTTGGCTAATGCATTACATGAATCAAAGACACTAATGCAATAGAAATGCTCTTTCATACGTTCATGTAGAGATCTATTAATCATGCCTATATAAAAACACTGGCATTCCTTACATTTAGCTAAATAAATCAGATTTTTACTGCGACAAGTAGCATTAACATGAAATTTATGCTCAATACCTGTCACAGGGTGAATAAACACATTTTGACAGTCAATGTGACTGCAAAAATTACAGTGACCACATGGCCTAGTACCTGTGGGGAGTATATTTTCTCTCCTTTCTAAAACATAATCCCTATGACATAACTGTCTTTTTAAGGATTTTTTATTTTTAAAAATATATTTAGGTTTGCCTCCTACTATTCCTTTTATGTGCTCATCAAGATGTAGAATAGACCACTTATTTCTAATGATTTCTGTTATCCCTTTAACATCACTAGTGTACAAGAGAGACCTAGAGGCATGTCTATGTGAGCCTTTATCCACAGCTACACTGGATTCTTTTGCAGAAAAATATGGTCTAGCCCTCCCCTTTCGATGCATAAAACGTTCATATATAGGACTAGCCAGATCCTCGATCTTGTAACCTCTTTTTTTTAATTCATTATCTAACATAACAATATCTCTATTGAATAGCTCATCATTGTTATTAAGTCTAGATAGTCTCATACTTTGCCTTTAGTTATGTTCTTAAAAATGAAACTAGGATGCATACTATCACGCTGCAACAAAGCATTCCTTCTACATGTCTTTCTAAATAGTGTAGTTGTAAAACCATCATGGGCATTATAACTTCACATCAAGAAAATCAATTTCACCTTGTGACATATTCCATGTGAATCTTAAAAAAGAAGTAGTGCTATGCAAGTAACTAATAAACTCATGAAATCTATTTTCCATTCCCCGCCAAACAATAAAAAGGTCGTCTACAAATCTCTTATACAACCTGACGTTGGGGGCAAACTCAGACCCAAACATATATACATTTTCCCATTGTTCCATAACGGCATTGGCGTAGCTATTGGCACATGTGCCCATAGCCACGCCAACTGCCTGAAGGAACAACTGTTCACCAAAGATAAAATTATTATTCTAGAGTACAATCTCGAGAAACATACACAACAGATCAATGGTAGAAGCATCATATTCATTAAATGCTAACAAAAACTCCTTGGTCATGCATATCTCTTGTTCATGGGGGATGCTGGTGAATAGGGAAACAACATCCATTGTGACTAAGTAACAACATTCATCCAGCATTTCAGATTGTATAAACTCAAACAAATCTTGTAAGAATTGCTGAGTGTCTTTCAAAACCTGCTTCTGCTTCTCTAACTGAGGCTTAAGCATCTTTTCAACATAGATGGAAAACGGCTCAGTTAGCCATCCCCCACCTGAGACTATCGGTCTTAATGGGGGATTCAAGATATCTTTATGGATCTTTGGAAGACCCTGAAATATAGGGATAAATGGATGCTCAACATAAAAGTAGTCGAACATTTCTTGTGTAATCAACTGACTGGTGCGACAGTCGTATAGGCTAGAAAAAATCCTTTCTTGAACTTCAGCAATGTAGTTAAACACAACCTTTGAATAAACATTCCTATCATTCAATAACTGAAGAATGCTATCTTGATAAAAGGCAGAGTCCATAATGACTATTGCACCACCTTTATCTGCATTCTTTATAACAATATCCCTATCACTCTGTAGTTCTAATAGGGCATTCCTTTCATCAGAATCTAAATTAACAAAATCACGTCTAAAACTCCCATGTGAGTGTTTAAACATGATATCTTGTTCACATTTCCGATAAAAAGTATCCAAAATAGGATGTAAAACCGGCTGAAACAAACTAGGTTTACGTAATGTAACATTATCAATTCTATTTTCATTTTCAGGATACATGGTTTTAAGCATAACATTACGTACAAACATCTTAATGTCAATGAGTGTCTCTGGTAGGTTAGATCTCTGTGCAGGTATGAAAGATAAACCCCGTTCCAATAAAGATTTCAGGGCAGGGGTTAAAGTCTTACTGGAAATGTTATAGACTATCGATTCCTGGTGTCTATCCATATCCATTTGATAGTCTGCATCGAAGGGTCGTCTATTTGTCTCTGTCGCTTCCTTCTTTGACTCTGAGATTGCTGTTGGCAAGTTTGTTCCTTCCGACGAAAAGGAAGGGGAAGCGAGGGTATGTTTAAATTACTTGAGACATTACGCGCATTAGGACGCACATAAGGTGTAGCAGTCGAAGTATCAGAATTTAAAGGAGAAGTAACAGCATTACTGCTGGAAGCTGAAACATTACCAGTTTCAGCGCTGGATACATCAGTATTGGTCATTGCAGCTACTGTCACCATACATCTAGGGATGTCTGATGTAACTAAAGGCTGGACATTAACAGAAGTACACGGCCCTATGTCATCTGTCGCCCGAATAGGAAGATTATTAGCTTGATTCCTCAGCCAAGTAAAGATAACTGAATAGTGAAGGACCAGATTGATGCTATGTTTTTATTGGTTGTTTTGAATATTTTATGTTATATGTATATGCCTTTGTTTTAATGGAACTTACTGGTCTGATGAAGCACAGTTTGGATGTGTGAAAGCGCTTACCTATAAGAATTAAAAGTTGGTGATTTTATGGTTGTCGCCATGGTCCAGTGCCTAATATTTGCCTTTGCCATTATATATTTTTTATTGGGCACGGTTTACTCCTTGGGCGTTGCATTCCTTCTCATAAGTTTTAATGTAGTTTGCAAAAGGTTCTATTATTAAGGTGAACAATAATGGAGATGGGGGCAGCCTTGTTTCGTACCTTTGGTAATAGGGATTGACTGTGATAAATAAGAACCAATTTTTATATAGGCAAATGATTTATCATACAGATTTTTAATAAGATGTTGGAAATCTATAGGAAAATTACATTCCTGCAATACTAAGAAAAGGTAATCCCAACTTACTGCGTCAAAGGCACAATTTATATCTAAACTTACTAAAGTTATATATATTGCTTTATATTAGTATAATCAATAATGGACAGAATTGTTTTGACATTATCATAAGTATTCCTATTTTTTATGAAACCCGTCTGATTATTACTAATTAAGTATGGTAAAAACTGTTGGAAGTTTATTTGCAATAATAGACATAAATAATTTATAATTGACATTTAACAATAATATCGGTCTATATGATGCACATTCTAAAGGATCCTTGTCACTTTTTAAGATTGGGGAAATAAGAGTGTATTTCCATGAAGGAGGAGCTATCTTTAAATCTTTAGCTAATTAAAATGCACTAAGAAGAATATTTAAAGCACTTTTAGGCATTAATTTATAAAGTTCAGGTATTACTCCATCATTGCCTGGTGTTTCATTAGGTTTTAATTTAGTTATTTTATTGGTGAGGTCAGACAAATATATAGATTTATTATTTCCAAATGTTGTAACACAATTTGTAAGCATGTTTTAAGTTTGTTTTTTCTTCAGAAATAAAAGTAATACTTCTAATAAAAAGTGACTAAAAACCATGTAACAACCAATAAAAACACTTCTTCCGACCTTAAAATAAATACTTTAACAGAAAAAGTTAGGTTTCTGAGAGAAAAATAAGATGTGAAAGTTGTTTTTTCTTCCTGAAAAGAACTTATCTGTCCAGCAATGGAGAAGTATTAGAAGACCATGATCCTTAATAGCCCGAAAGAGGCATGCTCTTTGCCAGCAAGAAAGCTATAAAGGGCTTGGCACACACACCATTCTCTTTTCTCAGCTTTACTCAAGCTGGTAAATGGTTTGGGCACATGGAGGTGCCCTTAAGCTTTGGAAGCTGGCCAGTCATTACAGCTGTAGTAGGATATAAATTGTACAGCTAAAACCACACCAGCATTGCTCAAATGATGAACGATCACAGGGGAGAAGGGAAAGTCTGGTAACATCTATATACATGAGACCATAATATCTCTTTTGAGACTGAAAGACTTGCTTGCTTTCCCTAACTGAAACATTCAATTATTTTCTGAATAGTTTCTCCTAAGCAGAAGTCTTCCAAATGACACATTGTCATCAGGCACAGATTCATATCCCAAAGGAGAATGAATCTGATGGAATAATCCAAATTTTCAGATTCTGGCTCTGAGGAGGAATCTTCTACCAAAGATGTGCCCTTTTTTTCTTTTAGAGGGGATAGAGAGAGGAAAAAAGAAAACAAGTGGTTTTAAAAGCCATCAGTGTTTTGAACAGTCTCGGAGGGAAAAAAAAAAACTCTTGCCTTTCCTGGTGAGGATCTTTAAGACAGGAGTGACGGAAGCAAAAAGTTGCTTAGAATTTTGTTTCTTCTTCTGTTTCTTCTTCATCTTCTTTAGGCTATCCAAAGGAACTACATATGTAGGATCTGACCCCAGACATACCTGAAACAGAAAACAAGAAACATACTAATGACCTAAAATCTGAGGTACCTCATCTGATCTTCTGAAAATACTAGCTGTGGTACCCACTTCAAGGCTTCAGTCACTGTCATACCAGCAGGAAGGGACATGGCTAAAGTACATTCTGTGTCAGCCTTCAGCACGGTTACCACAGAGGAAAGAGGCTCACAGTTTGGATGGCCTGTTGTTTTTTTACAACTGCTCAACTCTCACATCCTTCTCTGGCTGAAGGAAGCTGACAGATAGCCTTTTTCTTTCCATTTCATTTGGCTGTGAGGAGACATCCATGGTGGGAACTCTGATGAACATGTTATTTTCTGCTAAAATCTTTAGCCACTTATTTTCAAAATATTCAGAAAGGAAAGATGACTCTCCAGAGTTCTGGGGATGAAAGCTTGGCAAATAGTACATTCACAAATGTAATATTTGGCACTAATCAAAAGAGACACTGAAAATGTCCATCTTTGTAGGGAATTTTCTTGCCACAGATGCTTTTGTTTCTCTTTGATGACATTAACAAAAATGCAAAATTCAAAGTAGTAAAGAAGATAGGTTACTAAAAGGGTACTTCTCGATCAGTAGTAAAAGCAATATGGTTCTTTTCTAATGGTTTGACAGACTGAGGAAAGGACATCTTGCTGTTCAACCTGGTGGCAAGAAAGGGTCATATATCAGCATGCAGCACTTGTACCTGGGTCTACGGTCAAACAAATTGCACAAGAGAAAGGAGTGCATACCATATGTCATATTGGCCGGATATATGGCATCCTTGGCAGGACCCATACCAAAGCTCAGCATTACTGCACCAGTCATCTTAATGATATAAACATTAACTACATCCTACTCATAAAAATTCTGTACCTCGGTGCATATCTGATTTAACTGAAACACAAAGAAAAGACTCTGACACGTAGTCTCAAAGAAGGAATCATCCATACAGAGTGGTTTTCATCTCAATTTCTAGTTTTCATCTCAATTTCTACTCCCACTCTTTCTTGCAATTGCCCAACTTTAGCATAAGACATTTTATTGTACTCCATTTTATGATGTAGAATTACATTAAATTGCTTTACCACAGCTTAGAGCCCCAGAGTAACATCCACTCTGCCCAGGAGATGCAAAGTGTGCTTTGCGTAAGGTGATATATGCACTGATAGGACTCCACTTTGTTATACATAAACCAGCCTCTCTCTTAAATTTAGGGCAGTAATAACCTTTCAGTGGCAGCTTTACTCTACACTGGCCCAATTATAGAGAATTCAGCTTGTGCTCTTTTTCAAATTCAAAAGTATAAAAGAGGCAGACAAGCAATCTGCAGCTAACTGTGCTCATATGTCAGAACCCCCACCCCCCAACACACACACACTAAAACTCAACCTTCCAATTCCAAAATGTTGAACATTACCTCTTCAAATCTGGAATAAATGTGCAAATATGGAATACTTATAGAAGGCTTAATAACAATGCCTACTAGGAAACTCACAGGACAGTAAACATGTGCTAGTTATACTTACTTCTGGTCTTCAAAAGAACTTTTTATATTCAGTATTATTATTAATATCAGTTAAAAATTCTTAACAGTGAATGACTGACAGGCCTTTGCAATGTGGAACTGCAAGGAACTTGGACTTTTTTTAAGATTCAAAATGATGAATGTTCCTAATAATGAGGTGCACTTTTGAAGTATGTCCCCACCCTCACAATACACAACCTAACCTCACAACAGACATTAAGAAATTAAACTAAAACAAACAAGTAGAAGAAGTGAAACTATATGCATTGCAGTAAACAATAATGCAGCACAGTCCACCATCCATAAAATTAATCTTGTTTTATTAAACAAAAGCAAAAATACTACTGTGAGCACTTCTTATAAACTCAGAAGAAGCAACAGAAATATAAAAATAATATTTTCTATTGATATCACAATGGGGAGAAAAACAGTCTTTCATACTAATTCTAAGAAAGTCCAAAAATGTTTTCTTCTTGGATTTTTAGTGTAAGCCACCCAGGGCTTTTCAAGTTATTCTGAAATTTGTGTTCATTTACTATAGCATATTCCCCAGAACTGTTGTTCCAGGCAAGAGCTCCCAGTGCATTGAGGAGCCAACCTCTCTGACTAATGTATCATAGTCCTTTTATACACTGCTTTAACAAAACAACTGCTCATTAAGAATACCTCAGAGAAGTCTCCCTAATACAAAAATATAGTGGTCTGTCTTAAAAAAAATATTACTTAAACTATTTGCAATAATATTCAACTTATTACATTATTTTGCTTAATTTTATACAAACTTTTGACACATCACAGGACAAGAGTCACTACACTATGTTACATTTGCTCCCTACCCCCCCCCCCCCACTTGAAATTTAAGTTTCAGGCTCACTAGAAGACCTGGGAGCCCTAAACCAGCGATCTGGACAGTGGTGGGTGACCAATGCTTTACAGTAAACTTGAATAGTTGCAATGAAGGCACCATCTACAATGCTTAGTACATCCACCCTGTTGTTTATATAGCCATATTTGGATGGCATGGTCCATGACCAATTTAAAAGCCCAGCCAAGGAGACAACGTTTTAGTGATGAGAGCTCCCACTTGATCGCCAAGCTTTCCTTTTCAATTGCAGAATATGTACTCTACTTACTTAGCCGGTGACTTAAAAAACATACAGGGTATTGCTGTCCCTTATAGTTCTGTGAAAGCACTGCCCCTATGCTTACATCTAATGTTTAATCAGCTCTGTGGATGCTTAAACAGGCTCTGATATAATGTTTACTTAAAAAGTGAAAAGCATTATCTGCCTCTAGTATCTATTTTACTTTAAGGGATATATTTCCCTTTATTTGAGCAGTAAGAGGACATGACACTGATGCAAACTGGAGGCTCAAAATTTGATAGTACCCAGTTAACCCCAAAAATATCCTCATAAGCTTACTAATGTCTAGAATAGGCACATTTTCACAGCTTCTAGATTTTCTTTCTGAGGCCTGACAATTCATATTCCAATTCCAATTAAACATTTTACTTATGTAATGCTTAACTTGCTGGTGGACACACTGACTGTTAATCCGGCTTGTCTCAGAAAGACTAATAAAACCTGCACCTTAGCTAGATGGGCATCTCAGTATTCAGAGTATGTGATATTGTCTATGCAAATGGAAGCATATTTGACATGGGGATTCAGGACACTGTTCATTAATCTTTGAAAGTTTGTAGGGGCAACATAATTTCCAAAAGGAAGAACAGTATATTGCAATAATTCCTCTTGATTTGAAAAGGCCACCTTTTTCATAGAATTCAGCACAGATCTAACCTGGACAAGAATACTGCCTTTTCCAGCTTTTCAGTTAGTTAAGCTGAAATGTTTAGTAGCTTCCAAAATCACTATAGAACATGATTGTTCCATCAGGCTTTGAAACTAACACTATGGGACTGCTCTACTTGCTATCTGACTCCTCTAACATCACCATCTCAACCTTTTTTGTACTTCGCATTCCACAGCCTTATTCTGTGACACCGGTAATTTGTAAGGTTTTAAATTAACCCTTTTTTTACACAGTCTCAATATGGTGCCAAATCTGGTTTAGTCTGTCAGATAGTTCTGAAAACAGTGCATTACTTCTTAAAAGAAACTTCCTTATCTCCAGTTTCTATGGCTTAGATAGTTTCTCATCTACTTGCCCGTAGGCAGATGTCAACTTTCTTTCTCTTCCATTCAGTGATGGAGTAAGTGCACCACGGGCCCTGATCATTTTTCAAACCATGCCAACCCTGCCCACCTTTTTCCATTTTTTCTTATGACCCGGCATAAATGCTCACATTATTTTGGATTCTTCCTCCCGATTTAAGACCATTCAAATTGTTATCATTATAATCCACCAATATTCATACCCATCTATTACAGTCACTTGACTGTATACACCTCAGATGTCTGACTGTAATAAAAAAAAATACCCATAGTAAAGTATTCCAACTTGCTTTACACAAATACTTACTAGTCCAGCAAAGCCACACTAATGAATGTTCAATATGATATTGATAGCTAGAGTTAACCATTCTCATTTACTGACAGGCCCTATGCCTATCAATTATAATATCACTGTTGACTGTGTACAGCTCAGATGTCTGATAACGGCAAAAATAATCACTGACGGAACAACATATTTTATGTTTGTGTCAAAAAATACACAGTAGCCCAAGCATTCCTGCTATTTCACACAACTGCATACTAGTCTTGTAAAGCTGGACTGTTCAAGCTGAGCAAACATGAGGGTAAAAGTACAGTTGTGTACACTTACCATAAATGTAGATGTTCAAGTGTATTCACTGTTGCAGTCATCATATTTGGGGTTATCTACTTGCAGTAGCCCTCAAGTCGGCCTGATTAACAAAATCTTGGGTCCTGCATTGGTTGCTGTCCCTTCTTCCATGATGTCAGGTCGTCACGGGTATAAAACATGCAGCCGACGCCATTACATCAGTTTTTCTTGCCCCAGGTGTCAGGTGCCCCCCTAATGGGAAGCAATTAAATCTATAAATATACAAGGTTATACCTCCAACAAAAAAGCAAATACACAAAAAAGCTTTTGAGCATAGTAAAGGAGAGTAGAGGTATAGCCAAAAGAAGAAAGGGGCTGGAGGGATGGTAACCAGGACTGCAACAGTGAATACACTTGAACATCTACATTGATGGTAAGTGTACATAACTGTACTATGTTCTTCGTGTTTCACTGTTGCAGTCATCACATTTGGGTAGAATCCCAAAGCTAAGGATGGGAGGAGGAATTTAGACAGCATTAGGACCAGCTATAAGGCCCTGCAAGACTGCAGTGGCAAAGCCAGCTCTGGATTTAGAGAAAAAATGGCAGATGGTAATGCTTGGTGAAAGTATGTACTGAACTCCAGGTAGCAGCTTCTAGGATGTCACTGGTAGGGACGCCTCTGAAAAAGGCTGTAGAGGTAGATGCAGCCCTGGTTAAGTGGGGTCTGATCTCCTGTGGGATAGGCTTTCCATGGTGCTTGTAGCAGAAATGAATGTGATGGCCTATCCATTTGGAAATGATTTGCTTTGAAATAGCCTTCCCCTCTGCCTCTGCAGCAAATGTCACCAGCAGTTGGTCAGATTTCCTTTGAGGTTTAGTCCTGTCCAAGTAGAATCTAAGTTGTCTGTGCACGTCTAAGGAGTGCAGTATCCGTTCTCCATTGTTCTGTGGGTTAGGAAAGATGGTTGGCAAAAGAATGGACTGATTAAGTGCCACACTGGACACCACCTTGGGCATGAAGGAGGGATTGGTCCCGAGGGACACCCTGTCCATACGAAAGATGATGAAAGGCTCCACTGCCATGAGGGCCTGTAATTCAGATGCCCTTCTTGCTGAAGTGATTGCTAAAAGGAAAGCTGCTTTCCAAGAGAGGAATTTTAAATTCACAGTGGCAGCTGGCTCGCAAGGAGGAAGGGTGAGCTTTTCCAATACAAAGTTAAGGTCCCAGGCTGGAGTTGGGGCTCTCCTGGGCAGTTGTAGATTTTTGGCCCCTCTGAGGAACTTGGCCCCTCTGAGGAACTGCTTAATCAGTGGATGAGAGAAAAGGGGAGGTTTTGTGTAATAATGAGCTGAAATGGCTGAGGCATGAATTTTGATGGAGGAGAAAGACAGGCCCTTTTGAAGCATCTCAGTTAAGTTTTGTAAAATCTGAGGTAAATTGGGCACTGCTGTGCTAATCCCTTGAGATTGGTTCCAGGCACAGAATCTTTTCCATTTTTCAGCATAAGAGTTTCTAGTACTAGGCCTCCTTGCCTCTAAAATGATATCCATCACTGATTTACTGAGGGAAGGTAAAGGAGAGATTAGGTAATTAGCCAGGTTGCTAGGTTCAGAGTATGAAGCTGAGGGTGCAGAATCTGGTTTTCCTGCCGAGACAATAGGGTAGGAGTCTGAGGCAGGTGCCATGGGGCCAACAGTGACACACTGTGCAGGAGGGGGTACCAGTGTTGGCGTGGTCAGTCTGGTGCAATCAAAATCGTCCTTGGTTTGTCTTTTTTGGTCTTTAGTAGTACTTTGGAGAGCAAAGGCAGAGGAGGAAAGGCATAAACTGATAGGTTTTTTCCAGCTGAAGGACAGAGCATCCACTTTCCAAGCTTGTTTGTGGGGAGTTCTTGTGCAAAATTTGTCCAATTGATAGTTCTGGGGGGAGGCAAACTGGTCTATATCTGGGCTCCCCCATTTGCTTGTCAACATGCTGAAAATCCTTGGTTCCAGCTTCCACTCATGTGGGTCCATGAGGTTTCTGCTTAGTTCGTCTGCCAGTGTATTTAGTTTTCCTGGCAGGAACTGAGCTTGTAGATGCACTTGGCAGCTCAGAGCTGTGTTCCACAGTGCCATGGTTAGTCTGCATAGGGGGTAAGAAAGTCTGCTTGTTTATGTACCACATAACAGTGGTGTTGCCCGTCTTAACCATTAATTGTCCTGGAAGAATGTGGTCCTTGAAGGCTGTCAGAGCATGTTGTACAGCTAATATTTCTTTTTGATTGATATGCAAGTGCATTTGACTTGGGTTCCATTTGCCCTGAATGCACTTCCTTGCCAGGTGAGCCCCCGTGCATAATCTGATGCGTCTGTTGTTAGGGTTTGGGCGGCAGGGGGTGGTGTGAATGGTAGCCCCTTGCTTTGGTGGCAGGCCTCTGCCCACCAAAAAAACTCTAGGCATAGGCAATGTATGATAGAAATCATTGTTTCTAGATCCTGAGAATGTTGACACCATAGGCTTTTTAGATACCATTGTAATTTCCTCATATGCAGTCTTGCATATGGAATCAGAAGAATGCAGGAGGCCATGAACCCCAAGGCTTGTCGTATCTGCCTTGCAGATAGTAGGGTTTTTGTGGCCACTTGTTTGAAGTAGGTTGTCAAATGAATTTGTTTCTCTGGCGTGAGGAAAGCCATCTGGGAAGTTGTATTCAAGCTTGCTTTCAGGAATATGATTTGTTGACAGGGTACAAGGTGTGATTTCTTTTCGTTTATGGTGTACCCCAGACAAGTTAGCACCCTCTGTACAAAGGCCAGATGATTCAAAAGTATGTCCTGGCTTTCTACCTGAATTAAACAATCGTCCAGGTATAGGTATATTTGAATATTTCTTTGCCTGCAAAATGCGATGACTGGGGCTAGGCACATTGTGAATACCCTGGGCGAAGTAGATAAGCCAAAGGCAGTGCAGAGAACTGGTAGTGATTATAGCCTGCTTTGAAGTGTAGGTATCTTCTGCAAGAGTCCCTGATTGGGAATGTGCATGTATGCTTCCTTTAAATCGAGTGTTACCATCCAGGCATATTTTCCTACCATAGGAAACAACTGGTGAAGAGTCAGCATCTTGAATTTTGGAATCACTAAAAAGGTGTTTAGAGTAGACAGGTCCAGAATAGGATGCTATGAATTGTCTTTTCTGGGTACCAGGAAAAGTCTTGAGTAGAAACCTTGTCCTTTTTCCCCTTCTGGTACAGTTTAAATAGCCTTTATGTTTAAAAGAGAGAGTATTTGCTTTTGAGCCTCTGCCCACTGATTTGGGGGTAAATCTGGGCAACCTTTTGGCATTGGTAATGTGTGGAAGTTAAATCTGTATCCTCGGGACATTATATTTAAAACCTATTTGTCCTGGGTAATGAGTTCCCAGTTTTTGGCCTGCAGACCAATCTTTCCCCCTAAAGGAGCATTCAGTTGGGAAGTGCTTGGAAGTTTTAAAATCAAGTATTGAGACAGTTTTCCATAGGGGGGAGTCTTACTACTCCCAGATTTTGAAGCGGAAGCCCCCCACTGCTTAGTCTTGTGTGTACTCTGGGACTGAAACCTGGGGTTTCTGCTGTGTCTGGGTTTGGATTGAGAAGGCCTGGAAGGGGCCAGAAAGGACCAATTCTTAGAGGGCTAATGCCTACTAAATCTTGGAGGTTGAACTTGTCAGAAATCTTTAACAGTTTGTATATATTTAGCTTTATTTATTAGCTTTATCTTCCATCTTTTTAAGAACTTCCTCAGCTTTGTTGCCAAACAGGCGTTCCTGATTTAAGGGACCATCCAACAGTTTAGCTTTAATAGGATCAAGTAAAGATTGCTCCTTAAGCCAAGCATGCCTTCTGAGTACAGACCCAGTGACAGCAGCCCGGCAAGAGGCCTCTAAAAATCAAACCCACATTGCAAAGTATGTTTTCCAACCCGTTCAGCAGAATGCATTAAATCCTGTAATTCCTTATTTTCAGCACAGTCAGGAATCAACATCATTTTCTGTTTAAGCAATCCAATAATATGTTGTTGATACTTTAACATATGAAACTGACAGTTTAAGGCCCTAATGGCCAAGGTTGCAGAGGTGTAAACCTTCTTACCCCATCTATCCAGCGCCCTGGAGTCTCTATCAGAAGGGGTAGGGTTTTTGGCAGTAGAGGCCTTAATGCCCTTGGGTCCCTGTAAAATAGTCTCTGGATCCGCAATAGGATTTTTAAAAAGGAACTTGTGAGAATCAGGAACCCTGTAATATCTGTCAGGTTTTCTGGGAGCAGGAGGCAAAGAATCAGGGGCCAAACATGATTCCAAAAAGGCATCATCAACAATGTCTATTACAGGAGGTATAGCTAAAGGCCTATGCTGAGGCAAAAGGAAGAAATCCCAAAGCCTCTTTTTTGAATCAGAAAAATCCTGGCTTTCCCAGTGGAAATGCTCCCTTAGAGTGTGCAAGGTTTCACCAAAAGAAAAATCCTCTGGAGGGGAAGCAGAGGGAATAGAGTCCTCTGCATCAGAATCCTCATAAGTAGATGAGGGTAAATCCAGATCATCAGAAGAATCAGAAAAATCAGAATCCTGGTCAGAAGATTCATAAACAATTTCAGCCCTAGGTCTCTTAGAGGGTGGTTGGCTTCCCCTGATTAAATTTATAAGATCTTCAGCAATTTTTATCATTTGTTTTTAGGCATAGAGGCCTGAGCATGCGGCCTGGGCGAAGGTTTTCTAGGCATGGTTCGAGGTTTAGGCCTTAAAGAAGAAGGAGGCATTGGTTTAACATGCAAGTCCGTAGGCCTGAATACACCCTCAGTAGCCGGTGCCTGCACAGCGGCTCCGGACCCATCCAAGGTAGAGACATCCACAGGTTCCACAGTTGAAGCATCTCACGGCATACTGGACTCCGAATGGGTCTCAGTAGAGGCCTGTAAATCAGAAGTAGCAGGTATCAATTGCTGCAAAAGCACCTCACTGAGTACCGGCGAACTGGCGACTGGCTTAGGAGAAGCATCGTCGTCAGCTTTAGACTTAGGCGGCCTGTCTCTGACTTTATCTTTGCGGTTTTTTTGGAATTTCTGTAGTCGGATGGCTTACAAACAACATTTCTGGATAATTGAACTGAGAACCAAAACAGAGGCGAAAATATACCAACGCCGTATTGTGCGTTGATTAAATAAAGCATAAAACCGACAGCAAGGTACGCTGTAGTCAGAGCCTAGGCAAGGAATACAGTACTCAGGGACTAGGCAAGGAATACAGTACGAATGAAAATCTTTGTGAGGTATTTGCTTTTCACAAGAAATACAATTATTAACTTTTACTGACATCTGTATCATGCAATATAAAGTTTCCCCAATGGGGTACTTATCTTTAGTTGAAGACTTCGGTTCTGAAACTCGAAAACGAAAATTTCAGGAGTCGGCCGACCAGCACTTGCGAACTGCTTCTGCTTTGGGCACCGCACGGCAAGAAAGACTGATGTAATGGCATCAGCTGCATGTTTTATACCCCTGACGATCTGACGTCATGGAAGAAGGGACAGCAACCGACGCAGGACCCAAGATTTTGTTAATCAGGCCGACTGAGGGGTACTGCAAGCAGATAACCCCAAATGTGATGACTGCAACAGTGAAACACGAAGAACATCTACCTTCACTCACTGATAGCCACCACCAAAACCCATCAGTTATAGCCACTTTGCTGTGAACACCTCTTCTGACTGTAATAAAAAGATAACATCTCTCAACTTCTTAGCAAAAGAATCAGAGAAAAAGCAAAAAATAATGAGGAACAAATGCTCAGAGTCAGAGACAGATTTCTTTAGAAAGTTGTTAGAATAACTGTTCTTGCACTGGTATGCATTTTCTGAAGGATATGTAGTCTGAAACTTGAACACCTGTCATTATTTAGTGACTACAATCCTCAATGATTTTACAGAAATCACAAAATTTACAAAGAACAGACCAAAAATACATGCACAATCAGGGGCATTCTACAAAATCTGGGATGGTTGAGGGATATGTAATTTATTTATTTTTTGTTAACTAGGTGGTAGTAGACTGGTCTACAGACCCCTTTTCAGCAATGACCTGTGACACTGTGGTATTATGATATGCACAAATACATAGATTAATAAACATTCATTAACAGCAAAAAAGTACAAATCCCACAATTTGAAAACAAAACATACATCTGAACCATTATACTGCACACATGACATTTTATAAGATCATAAGTTCACAGTTAAGTACTAGTCTAGCTGTCCTTGCGTGCCATCTTAAGCCTAACCAGTTTCCTTTTTTTTTCTTGAATTAACCTTTCCCATTTGGTGACAGACTGGCCTTATCTATAATATGGTTGACAATTATATATTGTCCCAATAAGAAAAAAATGGGTCATACCATAGATAATCTGAGGGGATCCATGCATGGGATGAAGCATTTAGGAGCTGCCTCTATCAATTAGCAGTACAGGGGAAAATCCTGGGGTAAATTTTTTGTTTCACATCCATTGATCCAGGTTGTGCTTGAATATGGACAGGAATGAACTTTGTTTTATGTGGATGGGGAGTCTTTTCCAGTGCAGCAGTATCCTCTGTGAGATACATCTGTCCCACCAAACCATTCAGTTTATGTTGCAGAACAGGTTTGGATCCCTAGGCAGAGTATTTCTGTTGCCAGATGTGCAGTAAATCCATCAATATTGGGTCAAAGGATGCCACACACAGGTCACCTTTTAGCAGTCTATAGGATACAGAGTACAGTGACAGGACTTTGAGTCGGTCCATGTAGGACATGTTGTACAGAGCGTGTATCCTTTTATTAGTTATCTCTCTGGGCATGTGGTCTATATTTTGGAGAAAGAAATTGCAGATTTTGCAAATATGCAAAATCATTTACATATGCTGATAAATTATCATTACTGTCTAATTCAAAACTATGCTGAAAAGCATCCTACAAGTAAGTGAAGCATTTATCTATATACATTTTTACAAATGGTGTGCTGTGTCATAACATATACTGTAAGATTTTCAGATAAAATATGTCACATTTTGATGGAGACAATCTTCTTCTTTCGGCTTTTCCCTGTTTGGGATCGCCACAGCAAATCACCTGTCCGCTCATGATTGGCAGTGGAGTTTTACAGTGTCGAATTGCCAGCCCGGCACCCAACCTTCCACAGAAGGAGCACACATGCACGCACGCACGTTTAAGGCCAATTTAGTGTGTCCAATCCACCTGCAGCATGTCTTTGGGATGTGGGAGGAAACCCACGCGACCACAGGGAGGACATGCCGATGCCACACAGAAGGCACCCCAGCCGAGGATCGAACTGGAGAACCTCTTGCCGTGAGGCGGCAACTCTAACTGCTGCACCACCGCGGCCGCCAATTTTGATGGAGACAATAAGTTATCTACAATACAAACTAGGAGAAACATGTGGAGAACTTGGTTCCACATAAATCATAGCCACAAATATTCCAACATATTTCACACAACTGCAGATTTTTCTGGAAAAAAATCAGATGGTGTGAACAAGCAGAAGGACAAGTTATTTTCGACCACAAACAGCACCCCCCCCACTAACCCGACACAATTATAGCCACTTTGTCAAAGTAACCCAATCAGCATGTGATAAAAGTAGCTTTCAATCTCTCAGGGCAAAAATCAGGACCCCCTCCCCCAAAAAAATAATGACAGGCAAAGGCCCAAAAATCAGAGACAGGTTTAAAATAATCCTCTTCCACCGTTAGAAATTTGTTGGAATAATGCTTTTAAATGTCATGTATTTTCTTAAGGATATGAATTGTTTAGGTGACATCCTGACCCCATGTGCAAAATGGGAAAAAAGAGGGGGGGGGGTTCTGTATAAATTAAATGCTTGCATCATTCTGTGACTACAATCCTCAACGATTTTCCAGAAAAAAAACACACACATTATATATGACACAAATCAAAAAAATGAGGCATATCAAAGACCATTCCAATTTTGTTTCACACAGTTGACAGAGAATAAATATATATGTATTCCAGAGAAATGCACACTAGTCCTGTAAAAGCAGAACTATAAAATGAGAAAACAGCAAGAAGGTAAAGAGGGGAAGCTGCTTTTATCCACATCAGGAATCCCCACTCACCATTAAGTGACTGCAATCCTCAAAAATTTGTCAGAAAACAACAAACTTTATGAGACACATACTAAAAATATGAGGCAAAGTCATGGGCATTGTATGAAATTAGGGTCAACCTCAACTTTGCTTCACAATCAATATTCTAATGTATTTCATAAAAAAATCACACTACCCCTGCAAAGCCAGGCTTTAAAATGAGCAAACAAGAAATCCACAGCCAGTCATCCCAATTACTGACTGCAGTCTTCAATGACATGCCACAAAACCACAAATTTTAGGAGCTACAGATCAAAATTATAAGGCAATCTCAAAAGACATTATGTGAACTCAAGGACAGTTTCAACTTTGTTTTACACAGTCATCGGGAATAAATATTCCAACGTACTTCATATAAATGGCACACTAGTTCTGCAAGCCAGAATTTAAAATGATTTAATAACAAGAAGGTAAGTTGCTTCATCCACAGCCAGTCCATCCCACTTAGCTGCTGCAATCCTCACTGATTTGATACAGAACCAAAAAAAGCATGAGGGGCAGACTAAAACATGAAGCGAAGTCAGGGACAGTCTGCAAAATCAGAGACAGTTTCAATTTGATTTTACACACAAGACAGTAGCAAACAAATAATACAGCCAGACTTAAAACTATGCATACAAAAAGATGTTTTCATCCAGACTATGAAATGATCAAACAGGATAGGTCGCTTTCATCCACAGCCAGTTCTCTCATCCTCATTAAATGCTTGCAATATTAAATGACTTGCCAGAAAAACAAAAAATTTATGAGATGTAGACCAAAGCATGAGGCAAATTCTTGGGTAGTCTGCAAAAATTAGAGACAGTTTTAACTCTGTTGTACACTCCAAAAGAAGCCAAAAAGCAATGCAGTCAGACTTTAAACTGAGCAAACGGCAAGCTGTTATCACAGCTTGGCTGCAGACCCTCTCTTTTACTGACTGCAACTATTGACTGTTATCACGTTGCCTGGAAGATTAAAAAATACTTGCTTCACACTACTGTGAAACTTTACAGCAGTTTGCACCTCTCCACCATAGTATTTAATATTTCCAGACTTTCTGCTAAGGAGCAGAAAGTTGTGGTGCTGTTCCATAGGATCGTGTTATTTATTTATTTTATTTCAATTAAATTAATGCTTCTTTACTGTAAAACAGTGCTAGCAGTTCATGCTGTGCAAGCACAAACAGGAGGTGCTGTGAATATACAAAGAAAATACAAAGTCCATCATTCAATGCTTCACTGGGCCATTTAATGCTTTTTTTTTAAATAAAAGTAAATGTGTTTACAATTATGTTCAACATTTAAGCTAGATAAAATGAGTTAGCAGTGCTGAACGTTACTAAACCTTTTAAAATAAAATTATTTTGTTGGATGGCCATGGGTATTCCCCAGAGCTGTGAGCCCAGAACTGCTGCTTAAAATTGTCCCATTATCATCTGCCACTGCCTCGTTTCCATGAGTTTCTGCTACTATGCCAACTTTACAGGACTGCACTTCTTTTCATGGTTTCAGAATACTGAGGACACATGTCTGTTCTGTCCTTCTCTTACAAAAGCTGCCTAGCCCTGCTGCTTACATTTATTTTTTCCACAATTTAACTCCTGACCCCCCCCCCCCCAACCAGGTCTGTAGTTCTATTCTTCTATTCCACAGCATGGTATCCAGGCCCTGAACAAACACACTACCAAAGCAGTCTAATGTATCTAAATTTTATTAAAAAATCCATAGATGGATGGATGCATGAAGAAGAGAAACAGGGACAAATATGAAAAGATAATGATTGGAAATATCCAAGGTCTTAATTCAAAATCAGGCAGTGTGATGATTTCACCTTGCAACTTCATGTTTTATGAACAGTGACTGTTTTTATTATCTAAAAGCAGTGACGAAAAATTAACTAAAAACAGAAAAACTGAAGAAATCATTTCTACTACTTGTTTGTTTACAGTACAGACTGTATTCCAGTTTAGTGTGCTATTGGTCCACATTAAATGTGCAACTTAAAATGTACATTTATAGATGAAGGAAAAGGAAACTTTTTTCTTTACATCATTTTAGGGCTTTGGTTTGCATAAATCCATTTTAAACACAGCTAAAAATGGTGAATGTATGCACAGCTTTAAATCAATAGCTTTTTAAAATGAGTACTTACCCACAGGAATTCTTGCAAGTACATACAAGAACATGTTAGTAGAGATGCCAAGCAGAGCATAACCTAGTGCACTGAATAGGATACAAGCCAGAAGGGAATATCGTCTTCCAACAACATCACTCCAGCCGCCCTGAAAAAGAACAAAAGCAGTTCACTTTGTACTGAGAGATCTTAGCGTTCAATAAGTTTCTATCAGTACTGTGACACAAAACAGCAAACACACTGACATACGTTGTTACCATAATTCTGACCTGTAAATATATGCAAGAGAAAATGCTGACACACTGTGTTACAGCAGGACCGGATGCACGAAACAACAACGGTTTAAAAAAAGACAAGGCCTGAAGTGATCCTAGACTCTGCCCTCTAAGCTATGATGTAGGATGCCAGCTAATGGAAGCCTTCGTCTATACGTGACTGTGCAAGCAGGGAAAATTGACCAACCACAGTATAACTTAAATATGAAGAACCAGAGGACACAGATATTGGAAATTCAGGCTTAACAGTGCTAACAGTGGGTGGCAGAATTTTTAGAGAAATCATACCGAAGTCCTAGATGCCCCCTCCTCTGAAAATGTTCTTCAGCAGAATCCTCTTCTTTGTCACTTCTGTCTTGTCCCTCTGTCTATAATGCCTCAAAAGCATTATGCACCCACTGTAATTTTTTTCTAATTATTTCAATGTTTTACCTCACTCCACTTGACCCCTATTTTCTGATCGGGCTATCTTTACTACCCGTTGTAAATTATTTTAAAATCTCTGTGCATCTTGTTCTCTTTCAAATTAAATACAGTTTACTTGGTGGTGTGAACCTTGGATCTAGATGACTGTCACTGATGAAGTGACACCCCAACCACATGTTATAAATGGGAAAAAGGAGGCTGTGGATGGATGAACGGATGGACCAACTTTCTTGTACTTTATACACAATAGTTTGCATTCCCTTTTTTGTACCACCTGCCCACACTACATAGCACTTCCCTGACAAGACATAATGGGTTTACTATCATATTTTCGAATGGAACTCCATCGACTGCACTTTTGTCGAAAACATGAAAATCGAAAACGGTAATGTCGAGCTCCAAAAACCAACCTAGGAACGGGTTTTAACATGGGTCGAGATAGGTGTTCACTGCTATTGCCGAACTAAAAACCTCTCCCCTATCCTACCAATACCAATACCCATACCCCTGAAAATGGGGGGGGGGTAAAGGCCTAGAGAGATAGAGAGAAAAAACAGGGGGTTGGAGGGAGGGAAACCTGGACTGCAACAGTAAATACACACGAACATCTACATTTATGGTACGTGTACACAACTGTACTATGTTTCACTGTTACAGTCATCACACTTGGGTGGATTCCCAAAGCTGAAGAAGGGTGGAGGCAGTCAGGAAGAGTTAGGGCTGGTTAGAATGCCCTGCAGGACTGCTGTTGCAAAGCCTGCCCTGGATTTGGAGAAGATAGGCACATGGTAGTCCTTGGTGAAAGTGTGTACTGAATTCCAGGTAGCAGCTTCCAGGATGTCTCTGGTAGGGACTCCCCTGTGGAATGCAGTAGAGGTAGATGCTGCCCTAGTTGAGTGTGCCCTGACCCCCTGTGGGGTTGGTTTCCCATGGTGCTTGTAGTAGAAATGGATGCAATGTGCTATCCATTTGGATATAGTTTGCTTAGAAATGGCCTTGCCCTCTGCCCCAGTTGCAAAGATGACTAATAGCTGGTCTGATTTTCTGAAGGCGTTAGTCCTATCCAGGTAAAATCTGAGCTGTCTGTACATGTCCAAGGAGTGCAAGATCCTTTCCCCTTTATTTTGAGGATTAGCGAAAAAGGTTGGCAAATGTATGGATTGACTGAGAGCCACACTGGACACCACTTTAGGCATAAAGGAAGGGTTTGACCTGAGAGAGAGCCTGTCAGCATGGAAAATAATGAAGGGTTTCACAGCCGTAAATGCTTGTAGTTCAAACACTCTTCTAGCTGAAGTGATGGCTAGAAGCAATGCTGTTTTCCAAGAGAGGAATTTTAAGTCTGCTGATGCTGCAGGCTCAAAGAGTGAAAGTGTGAGCTTTTTCAGTACAAAGTTAAGGTCCCAAGCAGGGGTGGTTGCTCTCCTTGGTGGCCTTAAGTTGTTTGCCTCTCTCAGGAACTGTTTGATAAGAGGGTGCAAGAAGAGAGGTGGCTCAGTGTTGTAATGGGCCGAAATGGCTGAGGCATGAATCTTAATGGAAGAGAAGGACAAGCCATTGTGGAGTAGATCTGCTAAGTACTCCAAAATTAAAGGCAGGGAGGGCAGAGTTGTGTCATCTCCTTTAGCTAGGCTCCATGAGCAGTATCTTTTCCACTTATCCGCATAGGATTTCCTTGTACTGGGTTTTCTGGCTTCAAAAATGACGTCCATCACTTGTTTGCTTAGAGCTGCTGGGATAGGACTCAAGGGATAAGCCAGGCTGCAAGCTTTAGGGTTTGCAGTTGCGGATGCAAAATCTGCCCCTCCTGCTAAGAGAGCAGGGTAGGGTTCTGATGTTAAGTGCCATGGTGGCACCGATGTCAGGCTGCGCAAGAGTGGGTACTAGTGCCGGTGTGGCCAGTCTGGGGCAGTCAGAATTGTCCTCAGTCTGTCCTGTCTTATTCTGAGTAATACTCTTGAGAGAAGGGGCAGATGTGGGAATACATAAACTGAGAGATTGACCCACTGAAAGGATAGGGCATCCACTTTCCAGGCCCTCCTGTGGGGGTTCCTGGTGCAGAATCTGCTGAGCTGGTGGTTGTAGGGGGAGGCAAAAAGGTCCACCTCTGGGGTCCCCCATTTCTGAATCAGAAGTTTGAAGGTGCTAGGCTCTAACTGCCACTCGTGTGGTCTAGGAGATTTCTGCTTAAGTTGTCTGCCAGTGAATTTTGATTGCTTGGCAGGAATTGAGCTTGCAGATGGACTTGCATGTCCAATGTCGTGTTCCACAGAGCCATGGCTAGCCTGCAGAGTGGGTAGGAATGTGTTTCCCCCTGCTTGTTGATGTACCACATAACTGTGGTGTTGTCTGTTTTTATTAGAAGTTGCCCTGGAAATAGTAGGGGTGTGAAAGCTGTCAGGGCATTCTGCACAGCTAGCATCTCTTTTTGGTTGATGTGCAGGTGAATTTGACTTGGGCTCCAGTGGCCATGAATGCATTTGCCGTCCATGTGTGCTCCACAGGCATAGTCTGATGCATCTGTGGTTAGGGATTGGGCGGCTTGGGGTTGAGAAAAGGGCAGTCCCTTGTTGAAACTGCATGCTTCTGTCCACCAAACAAACTCTGTCTTTAGACAGGGTATGATAGGAATGACTTGTTTCCAGGTCCTAAGAATGTTGGCACCAAAGACTTTGTAAGTACCATTGAAGTTTCCTCATATGCAATCTTGCATATGGAATTAGCAGTATGCATGAGGCCATGAACCCTAGGGCCTGAAGTATTTTTCTTGCAGATAGCTGGGTTCTGCTGGCCATTTGTTTGAAGTAGGCTGTCAAATATAATTGTTTTTCTGAAGTGAGGAATGCCATCTGGGATGTTGTGTCCAAGCTTGCTCCCAGGAATACAATCCTTTGACTGGGTACCAGTTTTGATTTATATTCATTGATGGTGTATGCCAGGGAAGTGAGGAGGTTTTTCACAAATGTCAGGTGCTGCAACAGCAATTCCTGGCTGTCCACCTGAATCAGGTAGTTGTCCAAGTACAGGTAAATTTGGATATTTCTCTGCGTGCTGTATGCAATGGCTGGAGCCAGGCTTTTTGTGAATACTCTGGGTGCAGTAGATAAGCCAAAGGGAAGTGCAGAGAGCTGATAATGCATAGATCCGGCCCTGAAATGTAGATACTTCCTGCATGACTCCCTTATAGGGATGTGCAAATGGGCTTCTTTCAAGTCTAGGGTGACTAACCAGGTATCCTTGGTTAGCATAGGTAGAAGCTGTTGCAGGGTAAGCATTTTGAATTTTTGTACTACCAGGAAGGCACCAAGAGCCCTCTTTTCTGGGTACTAGGAAGAGTCTGGAATAGAATCCTTAGCCTATCTGTTCCGCTGGAACCGGCTGAAAAGCTCTGATGGAGAGCAGGGATAAAACCTGGTTTTGAGCCTCAGCCCACTGGTTTGGAGGAAGGTCTGGGAACCCTCTTGGAGTTGGCAGAAAAGCTCTGATGGAGAGCAGGGATAAAACCTGTTTTTGAGCCTCTGCCCACTGGTTTGGAGGAAGGTCTGAGAACGCTCTTGGGGTTGGCAGTGAGTGGAAGTAAAATTTGTACCCCTGGGATACAATGTTGAGGACCCATCGGTCTTGTGTGATGGATATCCAGTTTTTTGCATAAAGGGCAAGTTTTCTTCCTAGAGGCACAAGCAAATGGGCAGAGGTGGGGAGTGGAGTGGAGAAGTCACTGTGAGTTTATTTCGTAAGGAGGTGGCTTACCACTCCTTGCTTTGGGGGTGGGGACATTCCATTGCTTAGATCTCTGCATACCCTGAGACTGTAATCTGGGTGGTCTGTTTCCCCTGGGCCTGGTTTGAGATGGGCAGGAGGGGGCTGGAAATGACCAGTGTTTGGAAGGGCAATGCCTACTGAATCTAGGGGGTGGCACTTGTAAGATTTCTTTAACAGACTGCATAGACTTAGCTTTTTCTTACATCATTTTAAGAACCTATTCTGCTTTGGTGCCAAACAAACTGTCCTTGTTCAAAGGAGTGTCTAATAACTTTGATTTGACATGGTCTGGCAGGGTCTGTTCCTTGAGCCAAGCATGTCTTCTCAGTACAGAACCAGTGACTGCTGCCCGTCAAGATGCCTCTAGGGCATCAAAGCCACAGTGCCAAGTATGCTTGCTGACTTGGCTTGCAGAGTGCATAAGCTCCTGCAATTCCTTATTTTCTGCACAGTCTGTAAAGGTTGCCACCTTTTGTTTAATAAGTTCCATAATATGTGGCTGGTATTTCAGCATGTGAAACTGACAATTTAATGCCCTAATAGCAAGAGTAGCAGAAGTGTATACCTTCCTACCCCATATGTCCAAAGCTCTGGATTCCCTGTCCGAAGGGGTGGGATTCCTGGCTGTAGTTGCCTTGATACCTTTAGGCCCCTGGGAAATGATCTCTGGACAGTAGTAGGATTCTTGAAAATAAATTTGTGAGTGTCAGGTACTCTGCAGTACCTGTCTGGTTTTCTAGGGGCAGGAGGTAAAGTATCAGGAGTAAGACTGGATTCCATAAAAACATCATCAACAACCTCCAGGACAGGGAGTATTGATAAAGGTCCATGCTATGGCAAATCTAGGAATTCCCAGAGTCTCTTTTTGGACTGAGGATAGTCCTGGCATTCCCAGTGGAAATGCTCTCTTAAGGTATCTAAGGTTTCACGAAAAGAAAAATCATCAGGAGGGGAGGCAGAGGGAATGGATTCCTCTGCATCTGAATCCTCATAAGCAGATAAGGGCATGTCTTCCTAATCAGATACCTCAGAGTTGTCGGACTCCTGGTCTGTTGAAGCTGAAGGGGACTGGTCTCTTTTCCTCTTAGCAGGGGAAGGCTGACTTCCCCTAATCAGCATAATAAGGTCTTCTGCCATTCTAAGCATTTGTCGTTGAGGCATGAGAGGAGATGCATGCGCTTTGATCGTCAGTTTTCTAGGCGTAGCACATACTCTTGGCCTAAGAAACTCGGTAGTTTTAGATAAAAAAGAAGTCAGTTTGAGATGAACATCTGTAGTGGGAAGAACTGCCTCAGAAGCCGGTCCCTGCACAGCGGCTCTGGACCCATCCAAGGTAGAGACATTCGCATGTTCCATAGTCGAAGAAGAGTCTCGTGGCATACTGGACTCTGAATGGGTCTCAGTAGAGGCCTGCAAATCCATAGCAGTGGGTATCAAGGGCTGCGAAAGCACCTCACTGAGTCCCGGCGAAGTGGCTACTAGCTTAACGGAAGCATTGTCGGCAGCTTTGGACCTATGGGGTCTGCCTCTGTCTTTATCCTTACATTTTTTCGGAATATCGGTAGTCGGATGGCTTACCGAAGCCATTTCTAAATACAGAGATCAAGAGCGGAAGAATTTAGCAACAAAGAGAGCCCGATGATGAATGGTTTGGGCATTGAGCAAGGCACAAAACTGACAGTGAGATACGTCGTGGTCTGGGCCTAAACAGGTGACGCAGTAAGAATGAAAATATCTGTGTGGTATTTGCTTTCCACAGGCAAGAAAATTGATATTTTTTTCTGACATCGGGTAGAGCAAGAAAACAGGATCCCCAATGGGGTACTTAGCTTCAGAAGAATTTAGGATTATTCAATTCGTACAAAGTTAAGATCCCAGGAAGCAGCAACCTGTCTGTGTGGTGATCTCAGACATACCACTCCTTTCATAAACTATTTTACTAAAAACATTGAAGAAAGTAAATGATTCATATGTAGACATACTGAAAGGGCTGCCAGATGTACCTTGATAGAGTATGAAGGTTTAGAGGGTAGTAATTCACATAAATATTTCAGCACCCGTGAGACAGAATCGCTGACAGGGCCCTGGGTATTGGCTAGGCACCAACTAAAAATCCTCTTCCACTCGCCAATATAAAATTTTCTAGTAGCAGATTTTCTTGTTTCCTTTAGTAGCTGCTGCATATCCTCTGAAATGAGGTGCCTAAAATGAATTAACATTACATCATCCAGGCAGTTAGTTGAAGATGTCTGAGATTTGGCTGTATCGGACTCCCCCTTCTTTGAAGAACCAACTATTAAGCAATCACAGCCAACCTTGTGCCCCCTTGCTTGCTGATGTACAACACTGTGCTGTTGTCTGTAACCATATAGAGAGGTCCTGGTAACCACAAATGAGGAAGAGATTTTAAGGCATGTATCAATGCCAACATGCCTTTAATATTTATGTGCACTTTTTAATATTTATGTGCTCTGGTCTGTCTAAAGAATCTCATTGACCTTGTTCCTTTACCCCATAGAAACTGTCCCTCAAGCAAAATCTGAGGCATCTGTAGTTATAAACTGACTTGGAGGTTGATGAGTAAAAGGGAAAACCTGCATTTGCTTGTATTTGTAGTCTCCACAGGAGCAGTTCCTTATTAACAAAGCCCATGACTGGTATCTTAAAGTCAGGAGTATGCAAGTGCTGGATTCATGTACTTTTTTTTTAAATACCACTGAATCTGTCTCTTGTACAACCTGCGGAGGGGAATCGTGAAAATCATAGCTGCCATGAACCCCAGACTCCTGTGAATGTCTCTGGATGATATCTGAGACTAAGTTGAAATTCTTAGGAAGGTTTCAGGCAAACATCCACCTTGTCTTACATCAAAATAGCCTTTTGCAGCAGAGTGTCTGTAAGGCATCCTAGAAAGACAATCCTGTATGACGGGTTCAAGAAAAATTTCTGAATGTTATCCAGAATGCCACACTGATCACAAGAGATGAAACCCGTGTTAAGGACTTGTGACATCTGGCAGAAAACTCTGCAGAGATAAGGAAGTCATCCAAATAAAGAAATATGTGAGTTCTCATATTTGGTCTGAAATGAGCTATGAGTGAGAGATGACACTTTATAAACACCCTTGGAGCAGTAAATAACCCAAAGGGTAATGCATAGAACTGATTATGTGACAAAGGCACATAAATCCTGAGAAATGTCTCCTATGGCTAAGGGAATGTGGTTGTATTCATTTTTTGGTCCAATGTCTTAGCATAAACCTACCCTGCCCCCAATTCCCACACCCCCCACTATCTATACATTTATTTCTAACCATACCACTCCCACTCTTTGACAAACACCCAATCACCTAACATTCTACACACCTACCCAATCACATTCCACTAAATTCAACCAATCACTCTACACAATCACTCAACTAGGATCACTTAGCCACACCCTCCTTTCACATCTAGTATTCCACAATGACACTCTTACACAGCTCCATCCAGGCAGTTAGTTGAAGATGTCTGAGATTTGGGTGTATCGGACTCCCCCTTCTTTGAAGGACTAACTATTAAGCAATCACAGCCAACCTTGTGCCCCCTTGCGTGCTGATGTACAACACTGTGCTGTTGTCTGTAATCATATAGAGAGGTCCTGGTAAACACAGATGAGGAAGAGATTTTAAGGCATGGATCAATGCCAACATGCCTTTAATATTTATGTGCACTTTTTAATATTTATGTGCTCTGGTCTGTCTAAAGAATCTCATCGACCTTGTTCCTTTAACCCACAGAAACTATCCCTCAAGCAAAATCTGAGGCATAAACGGACTTGGAGGTTGATTAGTAAAAGGGAAGACCTGCATTTGCTTGTATTTGTAGTCTCCACAGGAGCAGTTCCTTTTTAACAAAGCCCATGACTGGTATCTTAAAGTCAGGAGTATGCAAGTGTTGGATTCATGTACTTTTTTAGATACCACTGAATCTTTCTCTTGTACAACCTGCAGAGGGGAATCATGAAAATTATAGCTGCCATGAACCCCAGACTCCTGTGAATGTCTCTGGCTGATATCGGAGACTAAATTGAAATTCTTAGGAAGGTTTCAGGCAAACATCCACCGTGTCTTACATCAAAATAGCCTTTTGCAGCAGAGTGTCTGTAAGACATCCTAGAAAGACAATCCTCTATGACGGGTTCAAGAACAATTTCAGAATGTTATCTAGATTACCACACTGATCACAAGAGATGAAACCCATGTTAAAGACTCATGACATCTGGCAGAAAACTCTGCAGAGATAAGTAAGTCAGCCAAATAAAGAAATATGTGAGTTCTCATATTTAGTCTGTTATGAGCTACGAGTGAGAGCTGACACTTTATAAACACTCTTGGAGCATTAAATAACCCAAACAGTAATGCATAGAACTGATTATGTGACAAAAGCACATAAATCCTGAGAAATGTCTCCTATGGCTAAAGGAATGTGGTTGTATTCATTTTTTGGTCCAATGTCTTAGCATAAACCTACCCTGCCCCTAATTCCCACCCACCCCCACTACCTATACATTTATTTCTAACCATACCACTCCTACTTTTTAACAAACACCCAATCACCTAACATTCTACACACCTACCCAATCACATTCCACTAAATTCAACCAATCACTCTACACAATCACTCAACTAGGATCACTTAGCCACACCCTCCTTTCACATCTAGTATTCCACAATGACACTCTTACACTGCTCCATCTCTATTCTCCTGACATGTTTACTTCATCTTACATTCTCCCACCACCATTCCATATCTAAGATTTTATCACCCACCCATGTAACATTACATCTTTATCACAACATTTACACAAACTTCATTACCCCATGCCTATTTAACATTACTAACACAATCTATTATACTTACAGATACTTGCAACAGCCACCCACTGATTTCCTCCTTCATAAATATGCCAAACATTCACTTAAAGTACCATTCTCACTCCACCTTGTATTATCTCATCTTAATCTTTGTTGTGACATTCACCCCAACCCTGATCCAATATACTCCAATCAACAAATACAACCAACACTCAACCATGAGCCATCTCATCAACCATCCTTCATAGTCCCTCAATTCTCAAACAATCTTCCACACAAAACTTTTGATCACCTACTTTTAAACATAAATATCAGGAGTCCAACAATCAAAGTGAATTCCACACCACCCTCTCGCTCTATTCACCCGACATAGTAGCCCTAACAAAAGAATGGTTAAAACGTAATATAACTGACAATAAAATCTTAACTCCCGGCTATAATATCCATAGACAGAATAGACAGACAAAAGAGAAGGAGGTATTGTCATTATGTATAAAAATACTCTCAAGCTTGAATGACTAGATAATAATGATCAAATTACTGTCAATGCTGAGATACTATCAACACGACTTAAACTTAATTCACAAAAAATATAACCATCTACATCCCACCAGGCAACAACATTCACACAATTGAGGAATTCCTTTACAGTGTATCATCTACCTCTAGTCAGGAAACCATAATCATCAACACTGATTGGCTCACCTGTACTAACAATAACCCTCAAGCTTCATCTACCTTTACGGCTTCTCCCAAATAATTCACACCCCTACCAGAATAGACAAGTCTACTAATAGACAATCCATACTTGAATGGACTCTAACAGGCCCACACTATCCAGCAGTCTCCCTGATACCCTTGTCTACCCTCCTACTTACTCAGACAATGTGTACACCCTCAAAAATATACCATATATAAACCAATTCATAATAAAAAAAAACCTCTCTCCACACATTCATTTCCACATTGAAACAATGCAACTGGACCCTACTAAAATTCCTACTGTTAGACAGTGCAGTAGAATATTTTAACAGTATGCTCTTAAGCATTCTTGACAACCTTGCTCCACATAGAACGATGAGAGTGAAATATAACTGCGTACCTTGGTTAACAAATGACACAAAACAATTACTCAAAGAAAGAGATAAAGCACAGACTCACTACCAAACCAATAAGAATCAAACCACACTTGACCACTACAGACTACTAACAAACAGAGCAAAAAAAAAACGTATTAAACGTGACAAAAATCAGTTCTACACTAATCTACAACATAAAAACTACAGTAACCCACACAAATTCTGGGCCACTATAAAGCAACTATTACAACCTGGACTTTCCTCCACTCCTACCAATATTTCTGAGCCCACAGTAAATACAGCAACACAGTTTAACACTCATTTCATCAACTCCATTCATTCACTAACCAACACAAATATTAATCCCACACCAACCCTAATAGACCTTACTGTAACCATTATCTCGCTTCTATCTCAAACCTGTCCAAACAAATATCATTAAAAGAATGCTCTCTAAACTTGAACTATCCAATGAATTTCTAAAACTAGCAGCTGATGCCATTGCATTTCCGATCTCTATCTTGAGCAACCATTCCATTACAAACTGTGAAAAATATCCTACATTATTCTACTTCACAAAGGAGGTTTATCAAAAGACCTTTCCAACTACAGACCAATAGCAACTCTGCCTCCTCTGTCTAAAATACTGGAAAAATGTGTCCACCTCCAACTCATGAATCATCTCCTTTCCAATAATCTACTTTCCAGTACCCAGCATGGATTTCACCCTGGTCATAGTACCACAATTGCCCTATTAAGCTTTACACACACAGTCAACCAACTTGAGAATAATAATCAACTTGTTGCTGCCATCTTTCTTGATATATCCAAAGCTTTCAACACAGTGTCTCGTCAAATGCTCCTTCATGAACTCTCCTTACTAAACCTCAGCCAACATGCACTCACATGGTTTCAAAGTTACTTATCCAAACTGCAACAGGCTGTTAAATGGCACTCTGATCTCTCCTCTCTACTACCCATCTCAGCTGGAGTGCCACAAGGATCAATTCTTGGTCCTCTCCTCTTTTCAGTCTTTAGCAATCTACATAAAGCTACTCGGTCTGACACAATTATCCAGTATGCAGATGGTTCTACTCTAATCTGCTCTGCACTCTCCTTCTCACTACTCCAAGAGGTTACTCAGACGTCCTTCACTTCCATAGAAACCTGGACCTCCGAACATCAACTTATCCTTAATCCAAGTAAAACTAAACTAATCATCTTTTTCAGCAGAAAATCCCAACAATATCAAACCTCCTTTCTTATCTCCTCTTCTAATAACACCATATCAGAACCTGTTTCTCACACAAAACTGCTTGGGGTAACTAGAGACACAGGCTTAAAATTCGATAAACAACTAGCAGTAGTAATAATAAAAAAAAATCATATCAGACTAGGCTCCTTATACAGAATCAAGCGTTACCTCACAGAATTCACCAGGCAATCCCTAGCCAGAACCCACTTACTATCTACTCTTCTTTACGCTTCACCTATCTTTACTAACCTAACGAAAACAAACTTAGGCAATTTTGTTATAGCAAGATTCAAACTTGGCTATCTGCCACTAACTCTCCATTTAGATCTCACCACTGTAGTGGTTTTCATCAACTGTACTGACTTGAGCTGCCAAATCTCTTAAACTTCACCCAACTACCTGCTACCCCTTCCATCTTATATCAACCTGACAAATGTTCATCTCTTCAACAGACTAGTATTAAAACTTAAGATCTTCTAACACATTTCTACTAATGTTACAAAATCAAACAACAGCTTTGGTGACTCACTCTGTTCTAATTACATTGCAAATATATGGAACAATATACCCAGGAAGTCAGCAAACTCCGACCGACACCTAAGCGTTCGTCGGTTGAAGGAAGCACAGGCTAAACAGGCTGCTACGTCGTGGTCTGGGCCTAAACAAGGTAAGCAGTAAGAGTGGAAATCTTTATGAGGTATTTGTTTCCCACAAGTTAAACAGTTATTCACTTTTTCTGACATCGGCTGAGGCAAGAAAGAGTCCCCAACGGGGTACTTAGCTTTTTAGAAGTCTTCGAAGTAGTATTCGGTAGTAGTAATCTCTGGATCTGACCGACCGGCACTTGCGAACAGCTTCTGCTTGGCCACGCGCAAGAAAGACTGAGGAAAATGGCGTCGGCTGATGCCTTTATACCCGAAGACCAGCAGAGATGACGTCGGGTGAAGTGTGACACCAGCCGAGGCCAGACCCAGACTTTGGAATCCGGCCGACCGAAGGGCTGCCTGACAACAGGACAACCCATTTGTAAGGACTGCAGATGCATCCTTGAAGGACATCAATATACCCAGGAAGTCATAAACACCACTAACATACTTTTACAACTCATGGCTTTGCTCTTGTCCTAATCCTGGATGATTTCACACCTCATTTTTGCTCCTGTCTTTTCTTCACTCCCTACTAATACAGTTACAAATGCATAACCTTTTTACAACTCCACCATCTGTTCATGTCTAGTTTCACTATATTATCCCTTTTACTCTGTCTTTCACTATCATCACTCTTCACTTTATCCTTTATCTTTTTCTGTCTTGTGCACATTCTTATCAATACTCTTGGTCTTGCTTCTTCCAGTGTCCTGTCACTTATCACTTCACTTTTTTTCCTTTAAATAACAACACTTACTGACTGATTTAACTTGTCTCAATTTTTCATGTGACAGGCTGTGTCATACAATTGCAGTATATAACTTCTGTAGTTGTGCACTGTCATTTTATTATTGTTATTGCTCTAATCTACTATTACGTAAAATGTTAAGTTAATGTTATTTTGTAATGTGGAGCTTTTCTCCTCGGGCCTCCTCTGAAAATGGACTACATGTCCAGTCGGACCTTCCTGGAAAACAAATGGCAAATAAATAAAGCTTCCCTGCAGATTAAGAGGTAACAGACTCTGAAGAGTCAAAATCTAGAATTTTGGAACTTCCACATACAGATTTAGGAAGGTAAAATCTAGAACTGGTCCCTTTGGTACCAGAAACATTCTGGAAAATAAAAATGTTGCCTGTTTGATTTAATGGCATTGATTCTGTGACTCTTAGGGTGAATAAATGCTGAAGAACTGGAGGAAAGAATTATGTCTGGTTCAGGATGTGGGAAGGAACTCCCCTGGATGGAGATTTTTTTTTTTTTATCCAGTGCCAACTGTACTCCTGAGCCCTTGTTTATTTTTTTTTTATCCAGTGCCAACTGTACTCCTTCTGAGCCCTTGTTTACAGCCTGTTGTTGAGATATGTTTTGAGAAACTAGGGCAGGAGGGGAGGGAAGAAAGGAAAGAAGAATGCTAGCAGAGTCATTCTGAAATTTTAGTCTGTCCCTATTTGGAAAGGATCCTTGTTTATTACTGTTTCTCTCCTACCATCTCTTTTTGTTTCCTCTGTTTGGCCTAAGAAGGCAGGGGATTGCTTATTATTATTTCTTAGGCATAAAAGTGGATCTGGAATATTTGTACAGAAGGCTTCAAAAATCTTAGAAACATCCTAAATTAATTTCCCCTCTCTCATCAAATTTTTTGAGGACTTGTGTAGCAGAAGTTCCAAATAAAACTTCCTTCTCTAAAGATGAATTCAAAATTTTAGACTTTGCCTCATCAGAAAGCTTTTGATTTAGCACCCAGACATACCTCCTCAAGACAGTAGCAGAAACACAGGCCCTAGATACAGTTTGTGTATAATCATACACATAATCATACACAATACACTTTTTAAGGTGTGCTTAGATACGTACGAAATGTTAGAATCACTAGACGAGACAGGCACTACCTTTAGGGGAAAGAGTGGCATCTAACACTGTCAATACAAACAGCACAAACCAACATATGGGTTAGATGGTTGAGAATCCTATAAGCCAAAGTGGAAGAAGAAAAAACTCTTACCCTTTCTGTCCAAAATCTACACCTCCTTGTCCACTGGGGAAGGGTTTGATGTTACCACAAACCTGGTCCCTGCTGGTATAGATTTTGACATAGTTGCATGGTCTATTGAGAAAACAAGTGATTGTTAGTTTGAGAAATTCTGCAAAGCCTATCTGTGTTATTGGGGACTGAAGGCTGTGAATCTGGGTTATTACAAGCAGCATTATAAACATTCTCCAAGACTGGCACTAGACAAAGAATGAACACAGAATGAGGCATATCCTAATACTATATAATATAAGCGTATCATAGTTGTAACATATCATATCATCTCCTCAGTTCAGGGGGAACATGCATTTGTTCTGATAAAAACACCTCTTTGATCTTGGTAATAATCGGGGGAAAAAATAATTATAGGGAAGGTTGAAAGGAATAATTTTCCCCAGTACCACAGTTCTGGGCTTGAGAATCTGTAGAAGAAGCCATGTCTCTGCCTATACAAGAATCCTCTGACATGATTTCCTCAGGAATATTTTGACAAACCCAACTTACAGGTACTGTATTCTGTGTACCAGCACTGAGTGACTGTAACAGTATTTTGGCTACGGCAAGGAATCAGGTTTTCCTATAGATGCCATATCATCAGAACAACAGTATTAAACAATGTTTTTTTCTTTACAAGTATTTTAACTGACCAGTAATATTCTGCCCATCAAGAAGTCTCTACCCACGGCCATATTCAACAGCATCCCTGGCAAGTGTCTGTGTTCCAATAAAGAAGGTTCTTCCATGCTTGTATGAGACACTGGAACAGGATGTGGCCGACCTCTGGTTCTTGATCACTGTAAGGACTACAGTAAAGGAAGCCAGAGTGATAAGTGGTCTGAGGAACTGCACAGTTGCCCACTATTGGCTGAGGGGGGGGGGTGACCCCACTGAGTCAGCTAGGGCTCTCTAGTGAGTTTTTTTTTCTTTCTAGAAACTACAGAAGTTGTACCAGCAAAAGCGGGGAAAGTATCCATTGTGTGACTGAGAAGGATGCTTCCAATGCAGGTAATATCACTGAAAAGAGTTGGTCAAAAGTTAAGTTGTCAAATAGCTTGCACAAACAGCATATTTACATTTTCACACACACTCACTGTCCCCAAAACACTGTAATGTATATGCAGCAGACACAAATCCCTGTCAGAAACCAGTTTAGAAGTAAATTGGTCTGACAGCATTCAGACTAACGCAAGTCACCCTAACTAACTCTAGGTGGAACTTAAAACTGACAAACTACTGCGTTCATCATCACAGCAAACATGGAATTAAGGGGCAAAATGCTGCTTTACCAGATACTGCATATGAAATGTATAACCAAACCAACATCTGATCAATGGCATAAGACTGGCTGTGTTACACATTACACAAAGAACTTAAAAAATGGGAACCAAATCCATAAGACTGTAAAATATCCAACAAAGCATGATGAGAAATAGTGTCAAAAGTCTTCAGCATATTTCCTATTAAGAGAGTTCACTCTTAAGTACTATGACTATTCATTAATACAGAGTTTCTTCACATTTGACTCATCCATCCATCCACAGCCCCCTTTCCTATTTTTGCACATGTGCCAGGGTGTCACTTCAACAGTGACAATCATCTAGAGTCATCACACCACTAGGTGGCAAATTCTTACCAATTACACTAAAAAATAATTTCCCACAAGGGGCATTTTAAAAAGTATTCAACAACAGATATACTAACTTCATTATAATGTTACTGTCAGTACTACATAAAGAAATGGGCTTCCAGTTCTGTAAACATTCCCTAATTTTACCTTTCCAAATACAACAGAAAATTGGAAATGTGACCCTAGCATCTGTAATACTACCAATACTACCAATACGCAATTCACTAACAGTAAGGGAACTTCCCTGATATCCTAGCCCAATTTATCCAATTAGTCTGAATACCACCTCAAGCTGAGGGGCTATATCCAGTATGACTAACCATGTCAACAAAGGCTAAAAAACAAACATAAAATAAATATTGAAACTGCATTTTTGAAGGAATGTGTGCAACATGGTATGCTACCTAAGCTATTTATCCCACCATTATTCAAGTTGTATTTATATCTATCTACTACCCATCTACCCATCTCTCTCACTATGTCCTGATCCTTTATACCAAATAAAAGTGTTTTTACATAACATGGTTCAATAAATGAAAAATGAAACTCTTCAGTCATTATCAGTGCTAATTCTTCCTGCATATCTGTCTGATAGACTGTTCTTAATGTATACCTGAGCTCTCTTTCATTCAACTGTTTTGAAGGGGCAGGAATTTGAATCATTTGCTTCAAAGTTGTCCAGAATTCCTTTCTGAAAGAAAGCTTTGTTTGCACAGAAAGCCCATTCTTGTAAAAACCAAATATATTCAGGAAGCAACATCTAATTATCTACAAAGAGTCTAGAAAGTGGGACAAGTTAAACATTCTGAGGAATTTAGTAAGCCATACAAGTTAGGAGAGGGTTAAAGGATAAATTATGAAAGGTTTAAGAAGTTATTGAGAATGAAAAGGAAAGTATAGTTGTGTAAGTTGCACTTATACCCATAGCATACCTAATTCCTTACTGTTGCAGTAGAGCCTTTAGGCTGGGTTGTTTCCTGCCTAGAAAACAACAACCAGCCAGCTTCAAAAAGCTCTGGCTCCCATCACATCACTGTGACTGCTGATTGGCCAATCCCAAAAAAGGAACTCAGCAATCAGAGTAAAAGGACAAAAACTGGATTCTGTTATTAAATGCTCACTTTCTTTGTCCCTTTTCTCCCTATTTATAGTCTCTGCTATGAATAAACAATACAACATTTAAAATATTTTAAATCTCCTGTTTCTTTCCACTAGAACAGTACCTTACTCTACTGTGGTGGTTTTCCTTTCAAAAAACTTTTATTCTGCCCTGGAAAGGCTTGCTGCGGTCTCCAATTCATTGATGTCATCAAGGCCAATGAATACAGGTCGTATTCTGGACAACTTCCTCCCCAAACTGACATCACCATGACCATCCTAAAAAAACACCCATGCTGTGCTATCACAGCTCCCTGGTCCTTACCCTACTCATACAGAAGGCAATGGCTAGAACAAAGAAACTGCACATGAGTCAAAGTCTCCTGCTGTGAGCTGTCAATCACAGCAGGTAACAGCTCAAATTACCATTAGCACTTTGACAGCTAGGTAAGTTAGGTGTGAAGGGGATGGGAGATGAGTCGTAGTAGTACAATTTAGGCTTCACAAAAGATTGCAATTTAGACATTATAAAAAACAGCAGCAGTAAAAAGCACTTTGAAAGTCTGTTCTGTGGCATTTGCACTGATTGTGTTTTAAGTAGTCAGTGAACGGCTTGAAATGTTACTTAAAACTGATGGAAAGACAGCAGTGTATGCATGTAAAATCAATGCAGTGACAGGAGCTTTAGGAAGAAAGAGGCCTGTGCGATGTAATTTTTTAAAGACAAGCACTGCATTGTGGGATACCTAGAGGCAGACTAAACAATCAGGATCACTTCAAGATGCTAGACTCCATGTAGTCAGACTCAGAAATTATGTATAATAATATTTAAAAACCTGTAAATAGTCCCAGAGTGGTGTTAAAATGTAGGAAACACCACACCATGATGAAATAAACATTGTTTGCGTCTGTGGGTGCAGTTCTCCTTTAAGCTTTTTTTTCAGGGCTTTCTTGCCCATACAATGAGAAAAGAGCCTAACAATCTTGAATCAAACAACCATTAAATAACCATAAACATAAAGTACAAACAAATACAATCCTACATTATATCCTAATTACAGCTATATACAAGAGTAGGGAAATGGAGAGTTGGTGCAACTACTGTCTCAATAATGAATTTGTGATTTGAATGAAAAAAAAAATGAATGCTGTAAACCTGTTCAATCACCTTAAATAATCATAACTTAAATGAAAATCTGCAAAATCAGCAAATTTTCCAGTCAAAACTTTCAAATGTAGCTTTTACTCAACAGAAATAAAAGACGCAATTATGCTGCAGCTCTGAGGGCAAAAGGAAATGAGAGGCACTACTGTACTAACATGGCCTTAGTACAAAAATTCAGTTAAAGATTCACCAATGGTCAAAAAATGCATTACAAGGGTTAAAAACCCACAGAAACCAAACATTTTAATGTGTACAGGACAGTATAAGCCTTATACTGCAGGAAAAGTAACCCCAAGCCATACAATTCCACAATAAGAAAAAAAAGAGAAAGCAGCAGAACAACACTATTCAAGCAGTGAGAGAAAATGATAGAGGAAGGGGAAAAAAGGGGTTCCTTATCTAAGCTCAGCAGCTAAAGGAATCCAGAGTAAGGGGCAGTCTTCCAATAGTTCCTTCTCTAATATAGCACTAGAAAACTGAAAGGGTATTCTGAGAGTCTGTAAGGCAGTTCCTGTACTGCCAAATGACTGGTCCATCACACCCACAAACAGGCAGTGGGAGGGACTCAAAGGTTCAGCAGATTGCCAGAGGAAGCAGTTCATTAGTACCTGTATGCCAGTAATGCAGTGTGCTTGTTGAACATATTCCAAATAAAACTCCACTTTTTCTTGTGTCAAAAAGGCCTTTTAAAAAGAAGTATGTATATGTAAGGCAATTGAGAAACACAGTCTTGTGAAATGGAGTCAAGGAAGATTTTGCAATATTTATCTAGAAGTTTAGATTGGCCAGAAGAGACATAACCCAAGTTAATGACTCTTGTCAACTGGATAAAAACCCTGCAAAGATAAGCAAGTCATCTAAACAAGGAAAGATGTGAATGCCATTCAGCCTACAATAAGCTAAAACCGGAGCTAGGCATTTTGCAAATACTCTTGGAGTTGTAGACAATCCAAAGGGTAATGCAGTGAACTGATAATGTGACCCAGAAACACAGAACTTGAGACATTTCTTGAGGTTTATGGCCAAGAGAATGTGGCAATAAGCATCTTTTAGATCTAGAGTTACCAAGTAGCTCATGGAAGGTATATGGGGTAACAGGTTCTGTAAGGTCAAAATTTTGAATTTTGGAACTTCCACATACAGATTTAAAAATGAAATATCTAGTACTGTTCTCTAAGAGGCCTAGAAGCCTTTGCCCCTTTGACTTATGGCATGGATTCTTTGACTTCTAGGGCATGTAAAGACTGAAAAATCTGATTTGGTTTGGAGGGTGGGGAGGTATTCTGCTAAAAGTCCACTTTTAAGACCCAAGAGTCTGAAACTATTTTTTTGCCAAAAGGGAAGGTTGGGAAGAGTTTGAGGGCCAGATTTGTAGAGATACTCTCTGGGGGAGAGGGAAGAAGGTAAAGAATAGTGGCACAGTCATTCTGATCTGTTGGTCTGTCCCTGTTGCTGAAAAGACTCCTGCTTTATGTTGTTATCCTCCGGCCATCTCCTTTATTTTTATTATTTATTTACTTTTTTTCATTTTACATTTGTTTACCGGGAAAGTCCAACTGGACAAAATGTCCTTTTTTTCAGTGGAGGCCCGGGGAGAAGAGGTCCACATTTATAATAACAGTACGATACATGTACAACATACAGATACAAGTTGATTCAATCTCAGAGACAAGCACACAATGAAAAATACATGTTGTACTACAGACAGATTTTTTTTAATGCTGTAACTTTTTTTCTTCCAGCATTTTACAGTTCCCAGTCACTTGAGTGAGTTCAGAGAGCAGTTAAAGAAATTACAGCTGAAATATTTGATATTTTCAGGGATACTTGCTAGAGTTACTGTACTATAAAGAAAAGGTATGGAATGAATATGCTTGCTGATACCTACAGTAGTAAAGCACTATTTAAACAAAAAAAAAACTCTTCTCAATTACTCTAAGCATCTCTTGTGGCAGCTATGGCAGAATACATTATACTTATGTAAACTCTACCAGAATTTAAGTAAAAGGAACAACAAAGACTTGCAGTAAAACAGGGAGATATGCATACAGATACAATTAAGAAACTTAACACTTTATGCAATTCATATAGCAGTTTGGCACAATACATTACACTTATAGAAACACTGTCAGTATTACATTAAAGAACAAGCAAAGAGAAAAACCTTGCAGGAAAATAAAGTGAATTTAAGCATATAGCTTAAATTTATAAGCTATAACTCAGTCCTGTAGGATGCTAATAGCATTCTGGTTTGGATAGGATAATCATGTGAACAACACTTTTAAAAAGGTAAAACAATGTTAAGTATCTTAGAATGGCATGTACATTATAAACATAAAACATAGCCTTAGAGGTAATTACTAAAACTGCTGCATATTCGTTTTAGTATAATGAGTTATAACATCGACATTTCAGAAAAGACCTGTTAATAAGCATGATAACAGTTGGTACAGAGTCAATATACACAGATATGTATCATTAGCCCTTATGTCAATAAAAATTGGAAATATGAAAGAACAGATGTAAAATGCTATTAATATTCTAAGTCCTGTATTTAAGTAGCATACACTTAAGGAGCACTGAGAAAATAGCCATGATACTTTCATGGGTAGCACATAGGACCAGCTGTGAGACGAGCAGTATCTGGTTTATTTTTTTTTTAAATGGCATCCGATCTTCAGCAAGTTTAAGTAAAGTACCTTAGGGGGACAACAAAAGGATTTCCTCACTAGTCAGGTGAGAACCGGTTCTTACAGGGAATGAGTGAGCCAGTCAGTATGCTTGGAACCACAAAAAACAATCAACACAATGGTCTGGGTTGATGGTAGGTAGGAAGAGGAACTGTAGTCCCTTGGCAACTTTTAGTTTTAAAGAAAGTAGTTTTTATTTATTTGTAAAAAAACACTCTGGGGAAACTAACAAATTGCAGTAATCACAAAACAGCTATATGGTAATTTTTCTTATTATACACTTGTAACAGTTATAAGGAAAAAAAAAACTACAGCTATAGGTAATTAAGCTTACTATTTTGCCCAACAACTATGGGGAGAAAAATACAGCTATAGGTAATTTTGCTTACTGATTTACCCAACAACATCTAATCAGAGAAAAACACACAGAGTTTATTTATCGGATTGGGGGGGGTAGATAAAACATATGCTGCTTGAATATCGTCCCTGGTGGCCTGCTCTCCAAATACCCTAATAACAAGCCAGTTAAATAATCAGAGTCCCTACCGTCCGTGACCTACACTAATATTTTGATGCTGTAAGTTTCTTTCTTCCAGCACTTTAAAGTTCTCACTTGCTTGAGTGAGTTTGCCGAACGCTGTTAAAAGAAATTACAGCTGGAATACTGGATATTTTCTGGGAGAGTTGCTAGAGTTAGTATAATGAGGACCACACAGGACCAGCTATGAAACAAGCAGTATATGGTTTATTTTTATACTATCAGTATTGGTTTATTTTTTATGTAGTTTGTTTACCAGAAAAAGATTGGTTTTGTTTGTTTGTTTTTTTTTAGGGTAAGAAGGAAGCCTATACAATTTATATTGGGGTACATGAAAGATCTTAGAAACTCCCTGAATCAAATTTTCTCTTTCATCATATCTTTGCAAAACCCGGGCAGCAGAACTGCTAACACAATACCTCCTTGTCAAAAGCAAAATCTTAGCAAACTTTTAGTTACATATCCAAGTATATTTTCTCAACACTGTACCAGTAGCAGTGGCCTTTGACACTCTATATGTACAATCATACATACTCTTCAAAGCATGTTTAGATGCCTGAGACAGGGTTGAAACAGTTTGCTTCACAAAAGAATGTTCTACTAAAGGAAGCCAATTCCCCCAAAATTGTTCATATGACAAAGCATAAATTTCCACATACATGCTTGATAATTCAGAATTCTGAAGGATAACATGGAAGAATAAAACATTCTCTTACCTATACAGTCCATCATTTTACCTTGTTTGTTACCAGGTGAACAGTTATTATTAAGGACTGACATGTTTGAGACAAAGATGAAATGGCAGCTGGAAAAGATTTAAGGTGAGAGAAAAGAAATGTATTAGCTTGAGGCACCTTATACGGTTTATCTGCCTTTTTAGGGACTGACAGCTGGGTATCCCAGGCAGCATTCAACACATAGGTTTTTAGGACATTACTAGCCTAGTGGCTTAACAGCCCTTACAAGCTTACCCAATAGTACCCAGATTTTCAATAGCCAAGGGCTAGAGGATGGCTTAAGTTTGTACCTATTCCTTTGAGTATTTTACAGACTGTACCTGTATAAAAGGGACAGAGGTGCCATCCCAGGATTAAATTAATGATATCCCATCCATTGATCCAAACAGCATTTGAAGAGGGTCAGGGAAGGGCTCTGTTTCATGTGAATGGGTAGTTTGTTCCAGAGAAGGGGTAATCTCTGAGACACACAACTGTCCCTCCAGCATGTTTTGTTCACATCATAGGCCAGGTTTAGATCCTTGGATTGGGTAATCCTCATAATGCTTGTTTTGCGAATGTGTAACATTTCCATCAGAACTGGATCTGAGAATGCCTTGTAGGTCAGATACAGATCACCCCTTAATAGTCGGTAGGATACACAGCAGAGGGAGTGGAAATTTAGGTGATCCGCATAGGAGACATTGTTTACACCCTGTATTTTTTTTTGTAAGGAACCTCTGAGGGTGCTCCAGTTTTTGCGAGTGCCTGGTCACAAATGTACAAAAGTGCACTGTACTTAATTACTGGTCTGATGAGGACAGAGTATAATGGGACTATAACTTTCTTGGATCTAGACACCAGTCCCTTACTTATTAGCTGTGCCATACAGAAGGACTTCTTTACAACTGTGTATACATGGTGGTAAAAGTTCAGGCTACTGTTTATTTGTGCTCCTAGATCTCTCACCACTACGTCAACTCTTAGGGGTGTGCTATCAAAGTTGTAATTTGTAGGGGTATTCAACTCCCAAAGGGTATAATTATGCATTTTTTTTGCATTTAGTTTTAGGCCACGACTCTGGCACCAACCTTTTGTCAGACTTTTCTGAAGGATATCCACGTCATTGGGGATTCACTGACTGCCCCCAACTTGAGATCATCAGCAAACTTGGTCAGCAAAAGGCCATCTACATTAGCCTCGACTTCAGTGAAGCATATTCTGAACAGGAGATTTCCCAGCACAGAGCCCTGTGGTACACCATTAGTAACTGAACTCTTGATGGATCTGGAGTCCCCCACTCTAACAACGTGCCCTGTCCATGAGCCATATGGCTATCCATCTGGTGATGTATGGACTAACGCCCATTTTTTTTTTTTTAGCTCGATCTGGTACAGTCGTTTCTACACAGCTGTTTATATGGTTGTATACTGCTTTTGTGCACACCTCTGCATAGGCCTCCATATTTTCTGGGATTGGGGAAGCTTTGGGTGGGGAATTGTGTCAGATGGCTTAGCCAGGTCAAGGTAGGCAGCATGCACTGTTTTACCTTCATCCATGGCCTTAATGACGTTTTTAAAGAAATCCACCAGACTGAGCAGACATGACCTGCCCCTGACAAAGCCAAACTAGGCTGGTTAATGTTTGGAGATTTCCTATGTCATTGTTTATCAGGTTCACAATTATTCTTTCTGTAGCCTTGCATATGAGACTAGTCAAACTTACAGTCTGTAATTTCTCAGTTCTGTTTATGGTTCCTCTTTATGCAGATGGATGATAGTTGCTGTCCTCAACTCCCCAGAGCCTGATGAATTGTGTTTCAAGCTATTTAAGAGGCATCCTGCAATATTGTTGGGACCCATTAAGGATGTGTTTTAGCTTTAGACAGCACAGTGAAGACCTGTTCTTTTGTAATAACTGGTACAAGAATGTTGGAGGGTATTTCCGGAGTGGTAACCAGAGGTGATGGGGGGGGGATCTGAGCTGAATTTATCAGTCAGCAGATTTGCTCTATCTTCTGGTTGGGTATAGGTGGTACCATCTACAACTAACTCTGCACATGGTTGGGTGTTGTTCTTAAGACTGTGGACATAGCTGAAAAATGCTTTATGGTTATCCTTTGCTTGGGAGGCTGCCTCAAAGTTGTTTTTTGAAGACTTGACTAGACCCCTGAGTTGCTTGTTTAGACTAATGAAAGAGTTTTTGCCCTGTTGTACATGTACTTCCCTACTTCTGAACAGGACTTTCTTTGTTTTATTGGAAAACCTATTTATATCAGAAGTGCACCAGGGTAGCTCGTTTTTGCAGTTTGACCTATGTTTATTTTGATCTAGTACAGCCATTTCTACACACCTGTTTATATGGTTGTATACTGCTTTTGTGTACACCTCTGCATAGGCCTCCATATTTTTTGGGTTTGGGGGAGCTTGGAAATTATGTATGCCATTGCTTAATAGGAGGTAGTTAGCTTTAGAAAAGTTTTTAAAGTTTCTGGGTTAGATAGGGGTTCTAGCTTTATATTTATTTCAAAGAAGACTGCTTTGTGATCTGATCTAACCAGCGAGGACATTGCACTTGGGGATGGTGCAATACTCCCCCAAGTTTAAATGCCAGGTCTAGGATGTTTGTACACCCAGTGGGAGTGCAGACTAGCTGCTTCATGGCATTTGCACTGATAATGTGTAGAAATCTTTCACCCTGCATGTTAGTGGTCATGCAAGCATTGCAGTTAATGGAAGGGTAGTTGAAATCACCCGTGAGTATTGAGTTGGGGTGAATGGTGAGAGATTCTAGTACATTCAGGTATGAGGCATGGTTTTCCTGGGTCATGGCGTGGAATCTGCTGCTATCAAGGATATAGTAAGGGATTTTACCTACGGTTAGTTGGACACAGAATAGCTCAAGCATGCCATGTTGGTTGACCAGTCTTGATATGTGCTTATCTTTTATGAAGAATGATACAGCTCCATTTTTTTTTCATTTTCTGAATGTATGGAAGGCATTACAGCCTTGCACTGCCAGGGTGCTTTCTACAGTTTTGAACCACGTTTCAGTAACTGTATAGACATCGGCATTCTTCAGGGTGAGGAGTGCTTCCAGGGACTTGTAGTTTCTTGTTGAGGCTCCTAGCACTGAGCAGCAACACCTTTAGCTCGTCATAAGTAGATTTTTGCTATGTTGGAAGGTTTGGCAACACCTAAAAAAAAAGGCACTACAGGGGTGGATAATGATTTAGCGAATCCCCAAAATCCTAGTTTTGCATTGCATTGTATTTGGAACCATTGGCAAAGAAAATAAGGGACCCAGAAATTCAAGGATATAATTGGTATGGTAGTCAAGAACAGCTATCTTTATTTGCAGATGATGATATTTTGTACCTAACAAAACCAGAAAAACACATTACGGTGCTGTGAAACATTTTGAGACAGTTTCAGATATTTTCATAATACAAAATTAATGAAGCTAAAACAAAGGCAATGGTTCACGAATACCCATATTTATGGGGACATGATAAAATGAAGTATTTAGGAGAATGGATTAAAAATTATTCTAGTGTCGCAGCTAAGGATATGTGGGAAGAGATTAAAAAGACAATACAATAACTGAGAAAAATGGAAGCTTTTTAAATGGATAGGGATAGTAAGATACAAGCAGTTAAAATATTTTTTAGTTCCTTTAGTCTTATACACAGGTCAGGCATATTTTTATCAACCAGAGGAGAAGTTGTGGGTAGCAATTATTAAAGAGCTGAAGCACTTCAGCTGGGAGGGGAAGACGGCAAGAGTCAAGTGGGATAAACTGACTCTTCCAGAAGAACAGGGTGGATTGGGATTACCCAATTTGAAGGGGATTTTCAGAGCTACACAGTTAAAACTCGTACACATAGCACGAGCAAAAAACTATAATTCGAAGTGGAAAGGGATGATGGTGAAAGAGGGGGGAAGCTCAAGAAACAAGGACAGACTTGAGATTTTGGTTGCAGGCCTTTAAGGAGAATAACAATAATCATACAGAATATTATATCCATTAAGCAGCAGAAAGTATTCTACAAGCTAAACCAATATGGGAATGAAGAAAGGAGATTCAGCCGATAGGGATGACTGCAATTAAGGATACAGACAATAGGCAAGAGGAGGGTTGAATTTATTGGAGAAAACTGGTGAACGAACCAAGGTATTTGGAGAAAATAACTGTAGAGGCAAAGACGATAGACTGGGAAGACGCCAAGAATTTATTTGGACTGCAGGTTAGAGATTGCCTTCCCTATCAGAGATTGACATCAGAGTATAGGCAAAGAGAAAGAAATGGGGGGGGGGTTCTAAATGAAAGACCACCACTGGTAGAGTTTTTAACAGAATCTAAAACAGAAGCTGCCATTAAAAAAGAATAAATAGTAGAGCATATAAAAAATTGCATGATTACTATAAGAATCAATCAGAGGAGGTTTGAAAGGTTTGGAAAGAGAGACTGGATAAGCAATTCACAAAAGAACAATGTGAGGATATAAGTGTCTCTCTCAAATATGCAACAAAATCTAGAAGCCTTAGTATTTTTGCCTGGAAATATTTACATAGACATATTTATAACTCAAGTTGACTCCAGAGATTTTTTCCTCAAGCAGACAGCAAATATTGGAGGTGTGAAGGGAAAGAAAGAGGTAACTGGGATCATATTTTCCTGAGAGTGTGGTGAGTTGCATTGCCTGCAGGATGGTCTGTCGGAGTTGCTGGGTGGGCAGATTAGTCTGAAGAGGTAGATGATTTTTCTGACCTATGATTCAAAATCGGAATTGCCTAGACATGGGTAAGGCCTTTACTGTGTCTAATAATGGTGGCTGCCAAAAAAGCAACTACAAGAAAATGGAAATCAAAATCTAAATAAACTATACTGGAAGTAGTGAATATAATAACAGAGACAGAACAACTGGAACTGAGAACTTTACAAAGGGGTAGGAGCAAACTACATAAGAAAAAAATGGGAGTTGTGGGAACAATACATACAGGAATGAGGTTTAAGAGGTGACAAAACTTAAATGAGCTATGTAATGTTTGAGTGAAAAAAATTGGGTAGATTATAAGTGATGTATAATGTTTGCAACTGGAAGTGTGTCAGTATTGTTTGTGATATAAAATGCTTGCAACTAGGATTGTGTCAGTGTGGTTTGTTTTCATTTATATAAAATGAATAATTGCCTGTGTAGTAAGTGTAGTAAGTGATGGTTTATTAAAGACGTTTCTTGTTTAAAAAAAAGAAAGCAGGAATTGAATAATTTATGTAATATTGCTTAGGTTACATGATATATAGCAATATATGTGAAGTACAATGTTTGTTATGTTAATATAGTTTGATTACTTCTATAGGAATGCAAATATTGCCTATGTCACAAGTGATAATTCAATAAAGGTGTCTGAGAAAAAAAAAATAGCCGACATCTTAGTGGTGAAAGGTGCAGACCATCCCTGGCAAAGCATTGTGGCCTGTCAATCATATTCTCTCAGGCTGAGAAATACTGAACCCCCTTGGAGAGACACCAGTAGCTAAGCCAGTTATTAAAGACAATCATTTTCTGTTGACATTGTGGCATCATCCTTAGAGAAGACAGAATGCTGCCCAGTGCTAAGCCCATACCCATCTGCAGCACATATTCTGAGAGCTCAGTCATACCTCTCTTCATAAAGTTCGGGAAAGTAGGTCTCAGGTCATTTATGCCCACATGGAACACGACTGAGTCATATCGGTACTTGTGGTTTAGTGACCTGAGTGCTTGCATAATCTGGTGAATCACAGTCCCTGACAGACAACTAACTGTGACCTTTTCAATATTCAGCCTGTTGAGAGGGACATTAGTGTGCCACACAATGGAGTTTCCCGTGACCAAAATATTGGGTAATGTCATGTTCCATCTTATGGGCTCAGTAGTTGAGACACTATCTGGAGAAGTTTTATGTGTTGTGGTGGGAGTTGTCTTGTTTGTGTGCACAAAGAGTTACTGAGGACAACGCTTGGGAGACCTTTGAGATTTGAGTAAGTTACATGTGAGCACCTCCGCATATGTGGGTCTATGTGTCTGGTCCCTAGTTAGTGTGGTGAGGGTGTCAGTTACAACCTGTTTGGTGAATTTTGTGTATGTGAGTCTTGCCTCCAGTGACACTCTGTAACTACATCTCTCACATACTACATTTACCTGTTCCAGAATTAAATGGTTGCCAGTAAGCATAAGGCAGCTGCTTCATTGCCTCAGATGCCCATGTCCATCAAGCTGGCTGCAGATAACAGGTCAGTGCCTATCCATGGTTGCTGATCCTTAATATTTGTTTCACAAGGGAATAAAATGAGGGATTTTTGCAACAAGAGGAGGTTTTGGCTGCTTTAAGTAGTGTAATCTACAGCTAACTGATGTGGCAATGCTGCTCAGTGAGCAATCCATTTGTTCCTTGAGTAATCAGGGACTGGAAATTTCAGAGAGGGTACGTATAAGGTTTGGATGCTATAACAGTGATATCTAAAGCTAACTAAATGTGGCAATGCTGCTCTGTGCACAAACCAGTTGCTCCATGCACAGTAAGGGACTGTGGAAATTTCAGAGAGGGTAGTTATAGATTTGTGTGCTGTAATACAGTAATATGGTACTTAGCATACAAACCAGTTCCTCTTTCAGCAGTGCAAGACTGAACAATTTCAGAGATAGTTTTTATATGGAAAAATACAACTTCTAGCTGCTTGCAATTATAAACTGCACCACTAACCACTGCTGTTTGAAGAGCAGTGTCGCAAAATGAGAGGCTTATATACAAGCTGAAAAAAGCAAATTTTAAACTAGGTTTGCCCACAGGCTAATCAAATACGCACACAACAAGCTTTCCAGCAGCAATTCTCAAGCTCAGATAGTTGAAATTGACCCTTTCCTGCTACGGGAGTGCAGACTTTAACCCTCTTAATGTAAAATTGACTGGTTTGGTGCCCCTGTGTTAGGGAATCACAAAATAGATGTTAAAAGCACAGGCAACAACAGATACAATGTACTTAGGGCACAAATGCAAACAGCAGTCCTTAAAGCAATGGAAAAAAACACAAAGCAAATGCAGGAAAAATAATAAATAGTACAGGAATCCTCAATAATACAGTGAAAACAAGAAGTAAACATGCAAAATAATACTTAAAAAACATTTTTCTTGCCAAGGATGGTTTCAAATACAATCAAACATCCTCAAGCTCTATGCTGCTATCACCAAACACTAAGCAACTCTGATTAACTGAGCCAAGACCCTCGCAAACACGAGGCTTATATACAAGCTGAAAAAAACTATGATCTGATGATGTAAATCTTTGTTCATTAATTACTATTAGGACTCCGGTTCCGTCCTAGGAACCGATACGGCCGTTTCCAAGCTCGCACCAGCCAAAAACTCTCAGCTAAGGCCTACCCATAATGCCCATCTCCTAGTTACTCCAGATTTCGTTTACCGCGTTCCTAATCAGACATGCTAGCCATCTCTCTCAAAGCCAAGTAGAAAATTGTCATTTTTAAGATAGTTTGTCTTCAAAATTTTTTATTTTTTAGTCAATTTAGCTTTTTCACACTGTCGCCTATAACCTAATTCTATTCTCTACCCTTTACCTTGGTAATTTAATTTCTACCATTATTGGTGCTGTCCCTCTCTCCTGCCTTTGACAGGCCCTTCCTTACCACTTGTGGTATTTTTTAAATACCATCGTTGGTACTCTCTCACCTTTTTCTCTCCCTTATTTTGTTTTTTTCTATAGGATAGCATTGTTGCCTTACTATGTCAGACAAAGCTAAGTTGGGGTTTAAACAGTGTGACAAGTGTGGGCGTAAGATGCCTAACTCGGATACACATCTTTGGGCGTGGATCATATTAAAGCTGACTGTGACATTTGTGCTAGTTTTAGTAATCGTACACAAGCAGAACGTAAAAATAAGCTTATTTTAAAAAGCTTAATCAAGACACATTTTTTGGAGGCTCTATCTGGGTCGGAGGTCTCACCCCCTCCAAAGACCAAAAAACATAAGGAAAAACTGAGTCACTCGGTTCCTGCATCTTTGTCAGTTACGGAACAGAGTCGGCTCCGTGCTTCGCCGGCACCCTCGGCGCAGACCTCTTCGACACCAGGCTCTGAATTTCCTCCCTCGCTGCCTTCCTTGACATTCACCCCTATTTCAGTTCCAACCTCGGCATCACTGACTTCAGTGCCATCCTTGGTTCTGACATTGGCTCCTATGATTATACCTGCCTCAGCACCATTCCTGGTCATGGTGCAGACAGTTTCTTCAGCTCCATCGGCTCCAAAACTCAAATATCTGCCAAGGACAAGATACTCTCCAACTTACAACCCTTTTTTGGGGCAGATGTTTAGCCCCTTTCCAGAAAGACCTGATTCTCCTTCATCAGCCTCCTTTAGATCCACTAGGAGTTTTTCTGAATTAGAGCTAGTGCGGGTTGTGGACCAGCTTCTGGCAGCTAGGGGATTGCCCATTCTAGCTAGACCTTCTGTCTCTCTTGGCTCGGAATCTTTTACTACATCTTCCCCTGTTTATCCTCCTCTGGCCTCTACCCAGATCCTGGAGATCTCGGTACCGATGTCCACTCCGGTGCATACTGTCTCGGCTCTGACAGCAGTTTTTCCCCTGTTGGCGCCGACCACCCTTGCTGCATCAGCTCTGGTGGATTCGATGCTCTCTTGGAGCAGTGTTTGGACCGTCCACACCTTGGTACCTAGCCCGGCGCCTATTTTCTTGCTAGTACCGTCTATGTTCACAGCTCCGATGGCATCCAGTCCTCTCAGAGCTCCACACCTGGAGGTGGGCTCCTCAGGGCGGGTGTGACCCCAGTTCCAAGGTTGTCCTTCCCAGTTCCAGGCTCCCATCCCTCATCAGGTGGGCCTGCTGTCTAGGTGATTGAGAGGGTCCTTGACTCCACAGGCTCGCAGTCCACACCAATGATATCAGTATCAGAACCTCCACCGCATGCACCTCTCCCAACCCTCTATTTCAGGACCCCGGGAACGGGAGTTGCAAGACCCCCCTTTGAAGGGAACCCCTTCTCCAGAGTCCTCCTCAGAAGATCCCACTGGGGAGCCACCCCAGAAGAAATGGTGCAAGAGGAAGCACCTTGATTCCCCATAGAAATCTATCACCAAAGACACAGATTGTGATGATGGGGAAGGTTCCCCACGGTCTCCCCCAGACGAGGTCTCATTCGGAGACATTCTCTAAATCCTCAAGCAGTGGGGAGACTGAAAGTCCTCTAAACCTTCTTCTGAGGAATCGGTGTTCTTGCAGGCCTTCCGCGCCCGGCCATCTACTTCCTGGGTGACCCCACCGGCAGATGACCTTGTTAAGCTCACTGTGCAGTGTGTCTGGAAGGCCCCGGACAACATAGAACTTGTCCCCCAGAGGCCAGATAAAATTTTATCTACAACTGATGACCAGCCCCACTGGTCCAAACAATTGACAGTTGATTCTATGGTCGTGGCGGTGGCCACCAAGAGGGAACTGGCAGAAGATAGTTCCACTGTCCATCTTCTAAACAGGGAGTCCCAGACCATGGACAGACTAGGGAAGTGGACCTATGCTTCAGCGACCTTCGCCATTCGGTCGCTGAACTATCTGGCGCACTTTACTTGCCTCCAAAGAGACCTAATTTCCGAAATGTCTTCCTCTTTGGTGGGGGTACTGACTGATGAGGTGCGTGACACTGTTGTCTCGCAGCTAGCGACCCTTGAATCCATATCCAACTCCTCGATACATTTAATATCTCACACCACCGAGGGGGCAGCTCGAGCTGCCGCATCAGGCATTGTCATGAGATGTAATGCTTGGATGCGGTTGTGTGACTTCGCAGACCCCTTTAAATCTTCCTTCGTCATTGCACTTGTCGACGAATCTGCACTTTTTGGACCCAAAGTATGAGAAACACTTGCACATAGTGAGAAAGACGGAAAGACCTTGTCTGCTGTGGACATACGCTTTTCCAACCCCCAGAAGTCCTACTCTAGGAACCAGAAGGGAGGAAAAATGTGGTTCAAGAAATCCCAAGGATTTTTTTGTGACACTTGTGGTGAACAATTCCCCTGGGGCAGAGGGGGCAACTCATATGGAAGATGCCACTTTCGGGGTAGAGGGGGTCTGCGTATCCAGGGCGCTAGAGATTCTTTCTCCGGCAGACCCTACCAGCACTCCTGAGCAATGGCCTGATTGCTTTCTTCTGGAAGCAGTTGGGAGTCGTTTTTCTCTGAACCTACCAGCCTGGCATCTTATTACTACCGGTGTTTGGGTGCAAAGAATAATATCCAGAGGCTACCAAATACCATTCAATTTAATTCCCAGACCCGTCAAACGAATCCTTGATGTACCACCCAATCAGAGAAAATTAGCAGTCTTAGAAATAGAAAAACTGCTAAGAAAATGATTCATCCAACCAGTCCCACCAGACCAGACAGGATCCGGGTTTTACTTGAGGTTCCTTTTAGTGCCAAAAACGACAGGGGACTGGAGACCAATCTTGGATCTCAGCCTATTGAACAAATTTATCAAACCTCAAAAATTCCGGATGGTCATGGTACAGTCCATTCTTCCTTTCCTAGGGAGGGACAACTGGATATGCTCTATAGACCTCCAGGACCCATACTACCACATAAAGATGGATCACTGCTCCCGGAGGTTTCTCCACTTCTGGCTGGGAGCCAATCACTACCAGTTCAGGGCACTGCCATTCAGTCTCTCAACAGCCCCCCAAGTGTTCACCAAATGTATGGCAGTTGTGGTAGCTCATGTTCGACTACAAGGATTCCAAGTGTTTCCATATCTAGATGATTGGCTCCTTACCGCTCCAACCAGGAATCTCCTAGTCCGCAGACTCTCTTACACTCAAGTTCTCGCTCTCCGCTTGGGGATTACAATCAACAAGGACAAATCTCAAATGTCCCCAATGAAGACACTGGAATTTATTGGAGCAGTCCCGGAGGTTTCTCCACTTCTGGCTGGGAACCAATCACTACCAGTTCAGGGCACTGCCATTCGGTCTCTCGACAGCCACCCAAGTGTTCACCAAATGTAAGGCAGTTGTGGTAGCTCATGTTCGACTACAAGGATTCCAGGTGTTTCTGTATCTAGACGATTGGCTCCTTACTGCTCCAACCAGGAATCTCCTAGTCCGCAGCCTCTCTTACACTCAAGGTATCACTCTCCGCTTGGGGATTACAATCAACAAGGACAAATCTCAAATGTCCCCAATGAAGACACTGGAATTTATTGGAGTGGTCTTCGACACAACATCCTGTCAAGCTTCTCTCTCCCCTCACAGGCTTTCGAAAATAAGACACCAAATCCAAGATCTTCTTCCTCAGACCTATGTACCAGCGTGTCTTGTACTGCAACTCTTAGACTCCATGGCAGCTGCCATTACATTAGTACCACTAGTGAGGCTGCACATGAGAATCCTGCAGTGGCTCTTTTCTGCACAATGTTCGTTTCTAACTCACCCACTCAACCACATGATACGTCTTACAAACCGTTGCAAGGAAGAAATGCTATGGTGGATGAATCCACAAACGAATCTTTGATGTCAACCATTCTGTCTTCCCCAGCCTACGGCCAAGGTGACCACTAATGCTTCTCTGTTAGGGTGGAGGGGCATTTCCAGGGGAAAGATGGTCCAAGGCACCTGGTTTCCCATGGAGGCCAATTTGCACATAAATGTCCTGGAACTGAGGGCATTTCTCTTAGCGTTGCAAGCATTCCATGCATCCCTACCCTCTCGGACCATTGCAATTCAGTCAGACAACATGTCAGTCGTCTGGTATATCAACAAGCAAGGCGGAACCAGGTCTTACCCTTCTGTGTCAGGAAGCCATGAGGATTTGGCACTGGGTGATAGCTTCCAACCGCTTTCTTATAGCAACACACACTCTCGGGAGTTTCAACCTTATTGCGGACAATGTGAGCAGGAACATCCTGATGCCTCACGAATGGTCCCTCAAACCTGTAACAGCGGATCGGATCTTCCAATGCTGGGGCAAGCTTTGCTGCGATATGTTTGCTTCCCCCATAAACTACAAATGCAGAAGCTACTTTGCCCTGATCCCTCTCAGGGGGAACCCATGAAGGACGCTCTAACACATGACTGGCCCCTGGGTCTTCTGTATGCCTTTCCCCCGTTTCCCCTCATTCCAAAATTTCTCCAGAAAGCTCAGAGGTTGAGAAGCAAAGTGATCCTCATTGCCCCCTACTGGCTCCATCAAGTCTGGTTCCCATTTCGATGACCTCCTCTGATTAACAGCCCATGGATCCTGGATCATTCCCAAGACCTGTTATTTCATCCTCAGGGGCTGATTCATCTGAACCTTCACAGTCTCAAGCTCACAGCTTGGTTCCTCCACTTCCAATGATTGCCAGGCTGCCTGACATCCCCATCTCCTGTTCATGAAATTCTTCTGGCTTCACACAAACCTTCCACCAGGAAAGTTTATTCTAGTAAATGGACTAGGTTCTCTATTTGGGCCAAAGATCACAGCTTAGACCCTTTCTCTATGCCTATTCAAAAGATCCTACAATACCTGACTACTCTTTTACATGCAGGAGCCTCATCATCGACGATCACTGTACATTTAGCAGCTATCGCCAATTTTCATAATGGACTTGATAATTCTTCGATTATGTCACACCGCCTACGCAAGACATTTTTGAAAGGAGTATTACATGTTAAACCTCCGGTCAAGCCTCCCTTAGAACCCTGGGACATGACTTTGGTACTGCAATCTCTCACAGGTCATCCTTTCAAGCACTTTGATTAATGTGATTTAAAAATTTTTGTCATGGAAAACCTTACTTGTAGTAGCACTTACCTCAGTGAGAAGAATATCTGAGTTGCAGGCCTTGAGTGTCAAGAGACCTTACGGAGAGGGTATCCCTTCATACTGACCTTTCTTTCTTCCCCAAGGTAATTTCTGGATTTTCCGTTAACCAACCTATTGACCTGCCGGTTTTCTTTCTCCCCAAGGTCATTTCTGGATTTTCCATTAACCAACCTATTGACCTGCCGGTTTTCTTCCCTCAGCATTCTAATAGAGGATAGTACCTCTTGCACACCCTTGAGATGTGCATCAGCAGCTTCGTTGTTATTTGGACAGGACTAAATCTTTCAGGAAAACAGATCAATTGTTTGTGGCCTTTGCAGGACCCAGATTGGGTAAACCTTTTTCCAAAGTGACTTTATCCTCCTAGCTTAGAAACGTCATTAACTTTATCTACCAACAGAATAAGCTATTCTTACCTTCCAGAATAAAGGCTTATTCGACCAGATCTATGGCTACTTTCGTAGCATTTCATTCCAGAGCCTCTATGGATGATATCTGCACAGCAGCCACTTGGGCAAGACCTCATACCTTTACCTCTCATTACAAATTGAATTTGGCCTCCAGGGGACGAGCATATTTTGGTTCTATGGTGCTCAGGAATATCCTTACTTAGGGCCAGCCAGGACTCAAGTAGCTGGGGACTTGGTCCTAATAGTAATTAATGAACAAAGATTTACAACATCAGATAAAGAAGTTATGTCTTACCATAACGTTCCATCTGTGTTGTAGATCTTTGTTCATTCATTATTTCCCACCCTCCTTCCCCCTGCCTGGACTCCTGGTGGACTTTAGGAACTCCTGGTTAGGGTATTTGCTCAGACAGAGCCTTCTACTATTTTTCTATTACTAGGTCTATTATATAGGGGCGGGCAAACTTGATCTGGAGTAACTAGGAGAGGGGCATTATGGGTAGGTCTTAGCTTAAAGATTTTGGCTGGCGCGAGCTTGGAAACAGCCGTATCGGTTCCGAGGACAGAACCGATGTCCTAATAGTAAAGAATGAACAAAGATCTACAACACAGATGGAACGTTATGGTAAGACATAACTTCTTTTTTTGAACAAGGTTTGCCCATAGGCCAATAAAATAAGCACACAATAAGCTTTCCACCAGCAATTCCCAGCTCAGACAGGTGAAATCAACCCTCTCCTGCCACAACAGTGCAGACATTTAACCCTCTTAATGTAAAATTCGCTGGCTTGCAGCGCAGGTGCTGTGGAACTACAAAACATGTCAGCCATGTTCTTGTTTAAAGAACCATTAATACATATATACAGGGGTAAATGTATTACCCCCATTTTACTGTTAATCGTAATGATGTTGCCCATCCCTCATGTTTAACTTCTTCCAGGATTGTCTAGAGTACAGTACAGTGCAGTGTGTCTTCTGCAGATGGAAAGCTAATTTTTTTTATGTTAGTAGAGCTGAGCAATTGAAAGAAATATTGTAGTTTGTGATTTTGATCTGAAGCTTGTTGTGTGTAATTCTGTACTTTCTGTAATAGTAGCAGCGCTGTTAGTTTGTTAGCATATATTGCACTATAGTAGTGCAGGAATTAATGTATTCCTATGTTTCATGCTTTTTATCACAGGTGATCATGAGAGTGGGAGTGTGGGTGGGCGCTGTGCCACCTGATGTGAGTGGATCACTCTGATGGTGATGATGGCCAAAATGAGGCACAGTCAGGGGGGAGCTGAATGTGACACACAGGTTGACATACAGTCATCCATGGCATTTCCATTGGACAGACAAGTCTGGTCAGAGTTATGGGTGTATAGTTTCCTGGGTCAGTTGAGGGACCCCTTCCATGCAAGGGTATTATGGTTGCTGTTTTCTCCTCTGCCGGGGAAAAAGCCAGTACTTAAGACTGTGTTTGAAGATAGTACCCGGTGGCTGAAGACAGTACCCTGTGGTTCTGCTAATTCTTGCTTTAGACTATTTAGTAAGCAGCCTGGGATGTTATCCGGTCCGATAGAGGCTGCGTTTTTGGCACTGATGAGTGCGGCTAGTACCAGTTATTTGGAGGTAATAAGTACAGAACTCTTGACAGATATGCTGCGTGGTATGATCAGTGGAGTCAGGTATGTGAAACTGTTGTAAAACCTGTGTGCTAACAGGTTGGCTATGTTCTCAGGTTCAGTATGAGTGGTACCATCCACTGTGAATTTTGTGCAATGCCGGGCATTCTATTTTACATTACAGACATAGCTAAAGAATATCTTGTGATTATCCTCAACTACGAATGCTAATTTAGTTTCATAATTAACTTTAGAGGACTTCACAAGATGTCTACTTTGCTTGTTCAAGCTATGGGGGGTGTTCTTCTACTGAGACTGTTTCTGGACATCTTTTTTTTTTCTCTTGTTGTATGATCTGTTTATGACAGATGTCCACCATGGTGGATTTTTTATCGTGAGCAAGTTTTGATCCATTTTGGTGCAGCTTAGATTATACACTTGTAAAGGTGCTTATACAGCCCATTTGTGTACACCTCCATATAGCAGTCTTTACCGTCAATGGTGGCAGAAGGTTTAAAAGTATATATGCCATTGCTTAGGAGACTATAGTTTGCTTTGCAGAGATTCTTCCACCTTTTAGATCCTGGGGGGGGGGGGGGGGGGGTCAGGTACGACTGTTACACTGAATGTGACTGATTTATTGTCAGACATTACCAGGGAGAGTCTCACAAATGGGGTGGTGCAGCAATCTCCCATGTTGGTGAGCTCTAGGTCAAGGGCATTTGAGGCCCTTGCGGGGATGCAGAATAACTGTTCTAGAGCATTTGTGTTTACAAAGTGCAGAAACCTTAGGGCGAGGGTCTTTGAGCTCATATATGTATCCCAATAAATGGAATGATAGTTACAGAGACCCATGCCTAGGTTGTTCGGCTGCATTATGAGTGACTCAAGTAGGTCCAGGAAGGCACTGTCTGGCTTTCATGGTTCGTGTTGGTGGACCTGTAGCTAACAATGACATGGAGGGGGTTTCTCCTACAGTTACTTGTTCTAGTTCTAGAGAGTCTTACCCTTGAACCACTCCTGAGATGTACTTGTCTTTTATGAAGATAGATACACCTCCTCCTTTGGTTCTTTCACATTTCTTCTGCTGGATAGTCAGAGTACTCTCTGTGGCCCTAAACCATGTCTCTGTGGCTGCACAAATATCGACAGGTTCCCCAGTAAGAAGTGCCTCCATTGAGTATACTTTCTGATTCAGACTCCTAGCATTAAGCCACATAACTCGAGTTTGTCTTTTGAGGATATTTTCATGTCAGGAAGTTTGTTCTTATGACAATGCCGAAAAAAAAATCACTATGGAGCAGCCACGTACCTTGGCCAATAAACAAAAGGCAAGAGGTGACAGATGAAGACCATCCCTGGCAAAGCAGGGTGGTCTCTTGACCATATCATCCCAGTCTGACAACTACTTGGATCTCCCTGGAGTGACACCAGTAGCTAAGCCAATTGCTGAAGTCGATAATTCTTTTGTTTGTATTGAGGCATCATCCTTGGTGAAAGTAGAATGCTGCTTAGGGCTATGGACATACCTGTCTGAAACACAATCTGAGAGGTTAGTCATATCTCTCTTCATATAGTCCACTGAGGTACATCTCAAGTCATGTACTCCAACACAGAGTATGACAGAGGTGTACCTGTGGATGTCCTTACATTCACTGCTGCAGTATTCTAACATATGGTACTCCATGCCATGGAAGCCGGACGTTCGGCTAGTCTACCAAAGACTCCTGTCTCTTTAAAGGTATACCAAATGTCATGTAGTGTAGGGAATAATGGTGACATTCAGGCCTATCAAAAACAGAACTTTGCCGCCATTCTGAGCATATTTTTTCACTGCCAGTCTACTTACCTGCATCCATTTTCTGCCAATTAAATGCATTTTCTTTCTTCAGTGACTACCTACAACTGCTGACTTCTTTACAGTTGCAGATAAGTGCCCTATTGGGGATTTTGTTTTTTCTTATTTTTTGTGCTCCTTGTGGTTGTCATCCAGGAAGGGTTTCTTCAAAACATGCCAAATTATTTAGTAGAGGGTTAACATTTGTAACCTCTAGAAGGGCTGTTGTTATGAATGCAATTACTCAGCTGAAATTATTCAAAAGGAAGCTTAATTTGGCCTTGGTCTTTGATGGAACTGTGCCTATAGGAGACAGTAGGTTATGACTACCTAGTATAGTTAATCCTGAGATGCATCCAACAGCAAAAATGTTCGATTAAATGTGTGAATTGGACATTAGACATTTGTTAAATGAATCAAATATTTGTTACGAGATGAATCTTACGAATGAACAGATGACGCTGATGAAAGATCTGAAAAACAGAGGCGATATTAGACTTACGCAACCCGATAAGGGGGTCAGTCTCATAGTAATGAACCAATCTGATTACAATCAAAAAATGCTGTCTTTATTGTGTGATGATTCTTATGTTGAAGCTTCTAAGAATGAAATTAATATCTCTTATGCAAGGATTAATTATTGGTTAAATGATATATTGTTTCAGGGACAAATTAAAGAGGAGGAGTACAACTTTATGAATATGGATACACATAAGATTGCTACTATATTCGGTGCCCCTAAAATACATAAGGACCTTGAGAATCCACCTCTACGTCCTATTGTGGATGGAGGCCAGTCAAAAACTTACTTTATTGCTAAATATATTGATGAGCAATTAAAGAATAAGGTGGCAGTCTTAGAACACCTATGCTGTGACTCATGGGACATTTTGACTAAGTGTAATCAGTTGAATTCATGTGTTGCTGCTATAATATTCATTACAGTGGATGTGAAAGATTTATATACCTGCATTCCACATGATTTGGGCCAAGAATGGTTCACAGAATTTCTTACAGACATATTATTTATAAGACAAGATGAAATTAATACATTAGTCCATTTATTGGAATTAGTTTTGGACAATAATTATATATATTACGAAGGTCAGTACTTTAAGCAGATAAAAGCTGTAGCGATGGACTCTCCAGTGGATCCCCTTTATGTAAATATTATTATGGCAATGTGGGAGAATACATTTTTGCTTAATTCTCCCTATATGGAGTATATTAGATTGTATATGTGCTTTTTACATAATTTATTTTTTGCATGGAGTGGACCGAGGGAATCTATCCCTGAATTTATTGAGTACATGAATAATTCAATGAAATTTCTAAAGTTTACATATAGTATAGGGGATGAGAGTATAGCATACTTGGATGTATGGCTCACTAGAGATTTATTAAGGGGGTTTTTAAAATCTTCTATTTTTAGGAAACATACGGATTCTAATAAATACTTGCATTTTTCAAGTAATTGGCCTTACCATGTAAAAAAAAGCTGTAATAAAGGGCCAGATGGTAAGGTCTGCAAGGACGATCACATTAGAAAATGAATTCTTGGAAGAGGTAGATTTTATAGGAAAAATGTTTTTAAATAGGGATTATCCTAAAACCCTTATTGATGCCATTTCGTCTAAAGTCATTAGAAAAAAAAAAGTACAGTTTTGTACCTACCATAAATGTAGATGTTCGAAGATCCACATTGCTGCAGTCCTTACATATGGGTAGTTCGCTGTCCTCGGTCGGCCCGAATACCAAAGTATTAGGCTGACGTCGGTCATGGGCGCTCAGATCTGACATCAGAGCGTCAGGGTATAAAAGCGCATGACCGACGTCATATCCTCAGTCTTTTCTTGCCCCAGATGTCAGAAGGCCCTAAAAAGAAAGGCCACAGCCCAAAAACAGGATACCTCCCCAAAAACATGCCCAACAACAACCATCACCCCAACCATATAACAATGCCAAACTACAGAGGGGAAGGAGGGAGGGTAAATTGGACTGCAGCAATGTGGATCTTCGAACATCTACATTTATGGTAGGTACAAAACTGTACTATGTTCTTCATCTCACATTGCTGCAGTCCTTACATATGGGTAGAATCCCAAAGCAGAGGTAAAGGGAGGATGGCAAAATCATAAAGCATTAGGGGCTGCTAAAATGCCCTGTAATATTGCAGTGGCAAATCCAGCCCTAGACTTAGAATAAAGAGGAAGGTGGTAATGCTTGGAAAAAGTATGTACTGAACTCCAAGTGGCTGCTTCCAAAATATCTTTTGTAGCTACCCCCCTTAGAAAGGCAGTAGAAGTGGCAGTAGCTCTAGTGGAATGAGGTCTGATTCCAGCCGGAATCTCCTTACCATGATGGGAATAACAGAAAGAAATACAAAACCCAATCCATTTAGAAATAGTTTGTTTTGAAACAGGTTTTCCCTGAGAACCCAAAGCAAAAGAAACAAACAACTGCTGAGACTGCCTGAACCCCTTAGTTCTGCTCAAATAATAACGTAACTGCCTGTGAATATCCAAAGTATGCAAAATCTTCTCCCCTTATTTTGGGGTCTGCATAAAAGATAGGCAAATGAATAGTTTGGTTCAAGGCCACACTAGAAACCACTTTAGGCATAAAGGAAGGATTAGTACGCAAATATACCCTATCCTTATGAAAAATCAGGAAAGGTTCCACTGCCATAAGGGCCTGTAATTCAGAAACCCTTCTTGCAGAGGTAATGGCCAACAAAAAAGCAGTCTTCCATGATAAATACTTTAACTCGGCCGTAGCTGCAGGCTCAAAAGGTTGTAGAGTAAGCTTTTCCAACACAAAATTGAGATCCCAAGCAGGAGTAGGAGCTCTAATGGGGGTCTTATGTTCTTTGCCCCTCTAAGAAATTGCTTAAACAAAGGATGGGAAAATAAAGGAGGGTCACAGTCATAGTGAGCAGAAATGGCTGCAGCATGAACCTTTATCGAGGAGAAAGACAAACCCTTGTCCAATAACTCAGTAAGATATTGAAGAGAAACACTTAAATCAGGCTTGGAAACATCAAAGTCCTTCGCTTTGCTCCAAAGAAAAAATCTCCTCCATTTATCAGCGTAAACTTTTCTTGTACTAGGCCTTCTGGCCTCCAAAATAACATTCAAAACTTGTTGTGGAAGCTGAGACCCTCCAGGGTCTAAAACAGAATATGCCAGGCTGTGAGATGCAGAGACTGAATCTTGACATTGAGGAAGTGATTGCCCTCCTGAGACAAAAGATGCGGAATCAAAGGCAGAGGCCATGGAGGCTCCCGTGCCAAACTCCTCAGTAGTGGGTACCAGTGCTGTCGAGGCCAATCCGGCGCTATCAGAATCATGGATGGCTTGTCTTTTCTGGCCTTCAGGAGTACCTTGGGAATGAGAGGCAGAGGTGGAAAGGCATAGACATGAAGATTGCTCCAACTGAATGATAGAGCATCCACCTTCCAAGCTGTGGGATGAAACTTTTTTGTGCAAAACTTTGGCAACTGGTAATTTAGTGGAGATGCGAACAGATCTATGTCTGGAGTCCCCATAACACTGTCAACTTGTGAAACACATGAGGATCCAGTTTCCACTGTGGGGATCCACAATTTGTCTGCTCAACACATCCGCTAAGGAGTTCTGTGCTCCTGGTAGAAACCTTGCCTGAAGATTGAGGTGTAAACTGAGAGCAGTCTCCCACAAAATCATCGCTTGCCTGCAAAGAGGGTGAATGGGTTCCCCTTGCTTGTTGATGTACCACATGACAGTAGTGTTGTCTGTTTGAATCAACACCTGCCCTGGGTGAAGTAAATCCTTGAAAGCCATCAATGCAAATTGGACTGCTAACATCTCCTTCAAGTTGATATGCAAATGTTGAAGTCTGACAGGCCACGTGTCTTGCACCCATTTTCCATTGAGGTGTGCTCCCCAAGCCTTGTCCGAGGCATCTGTCGTTAGAATCTGACTCGCCTCTGGTCGGGTCACAGAGAGTCCCTTGTTTAGGTGACATTCCTGAGCCCACCACAAAAATTCTTTCTGAATGCAAGGTATTATCTGAATGACAGTGTCTAGATCTTGGCAGTGTTGTGTCCATACATTTTCAAGATACCATTGAAGCTTCCTCATATGCAGTTTGGCATTGGGAAGCACCAGAATACAAGATGCCATGAACCCCAAGGCTTGAAGGACTGTCCTTGCAGTCAGCCTGGACTGTAGAGACATTTGATGGAAATAAAGAGAAAGGCTGCTTTGTTTGTCCGGGGTCAAAAAGGCCATCTGGGAAGCTGTATTCAGTCTCACACCCAGAAAGCACATGTCCTGAGAGGGTACTAGACTGGACTTTGTTTCGTTCACAGAATACCCTAGGCATCTTAACACTGCCATCACATACTGTAGATGCTGCAGAAGTTCGTCTTTGTGTTGTGCAATAATCAGGCAATCGTCCAAATAAGGATAAATCTGTATTCCTCTTAACCTGAAAAGGCTATCACTGGAGCCAGAACCTTCGTGAACACTCTGGGCGCAGTAGATAAGCCAAAGGGCAATGCAGAGAACTGATAATGTAAACTTCCAGCCCGAAAACGCAGGTACCTCCTGCAACTGGGCCTGATAGGAACATGAAGATAAGCCTCTTTGAGATCCAGAGTTACCATCCAGTGATCTTTTCCCAACAGAGGTAAAAGCTGTTGTAACGTCAGCATTTTGAACTTTGGAATGTCCAGATAAGTGTTGAGGATAGATAAATCCAAAATTGGTCTCCACGTGTTCCCTTTCTTTGGTACTAGAAACAGGCGAGAATAAAATCCTAGTCCCACTTCTGACAGAGGAACTGGCTGTACAGCTCCTATTTGAAGAAGTAAAGAAATCTGCTTGTGAGCCTCTATCCTTTGCCGAGAAGGAACGTCTGGCATGCCTTTGAAAGGAGGCAATGTATGGAAATAGAACTTGTAGCCTCGGTTTATAATGTCCAATACCCATTTGTCCTGGGTGACTAAAAGCCAGTTTTGCTTGAAGAGTGCTAACTTTCCTCCCAAAGGAGCTGCCAGGGAAGAAGAATCTGGCAGCTGAAAATGCAGGTCATTGGGCCTGTTTACGAAAGGACTGGCCCCTGCCCTCACCTGCAGATTGTGCAGGTGAACTCCAAGTTCTAGGCCTGAATGTACTGTGAGCTCTGCCCCTGCCACGTCTAGATCTACCCCTAGACTGAGAATCAGAAGAAGGGTAGGTCCACCCCTTAGTAGGCCAATTTCTACTAAACTTTGGAGGTTGCACCTGCAAAAAATCTTTAACAGTCTGCATGGACTTAGCTTTGTCTTCCATTTTCTTCAAAACCGACTCCACAGGGGGACCAAACAAAACTTCAGACTATAAAGCGGCATCCAGAATTCTAGTTTTAACATGCTCGGACAAATTCTGATCCTTAAGCCAGGCGTGCCTACGAAGAACTGAACCAGTGGCAGCCACCCTAGAAGAGGCCTGTACAGCATCAAAACCACATTGCAAAGAATGCTTACCCACCTGTTCAGAGACATGTACTAAATCTTGCAATTCTTTACACTCTATGCCCTCTGCCAAAGCATCCACTTTAGATTTTAGCTGAGAAAGGAGGAAATTCTGATATTTCAACATATGAAACTGGCAATTTAAAGCCCTCATTGCTAAAGTAGAAGAGGTATACACCTTCTTACCCCATCTATCCAAAGCTCTGGCTTCCTTATCTAGAGGAACCGGATTCTTTACAACAGAAGCTCTAACACCCTTAGGCCCCTGACTAATAGTTTCTGGGTCCACCCTAGGACTCTTATACAGGTATTTATGAGCCTCAGGCACCCTGTAATACCTGTCCGGTTTAACTGGCGCAGGAGGCAAAGAATCTGGATTAAGGGAAGCCTCCGAGAAAACATCTTGAACAACATCCAAAACAGGAGGTATAGCCAAGGGTCTATGCTGTGGTAAAAAAAGAATTCCCTAAGCCTCTTCCGTGAATCAGAGAAATCCTGTCCTTCCCACTTAAAATGCTCCCTCATGGAATGCAGAGTTTCTGAAAATGAAAAATCCTCTGGAGGAGAAGCAGAAGGAGTGGAATCCTCTGCATCAGAATCCGAATAAGGGGAAAATCTTGAATATCTGCAGCAGAAGAGTCTGAGTCATCTGAGGCCTGATCCAAACTTTCCAACTCTGGCTCCACCCTAGGCCTCTTATCAGGAGGGGGCATAGAACCTCTAATTAAAGTAATCAAATCTTCTGCCATTTTAAGCATGTGCTTTTTAGGCACAGACCCTGAAGTACCTGGAGGGACACCAGAGGAAGGCAAAACAGACCTGCCCTTAGAAGAAGCCTTAGAAATAGTAGCAGAAGGCCTAACCACCTTAGGCATAGAAGGGAGAACAGTAACCTGAGAGGCCCCTTCAGCTTGACCTGACTCCTGTGAGACTACATCCTGCAAAATCAAAGTTTCCCCCTGAGACTCAACAGAAACTTCAGCCGGATCCACCTGCTCCACTGTAGGTTCTGCAGGACCGGCGTCCGAAACGGACGAATCAACCTGTCTAGGTTTCAAGGATTTGTCTTTGCGCTTCTTCGTGGAAGCGGGCGTCGGAGGATCCGACGGCATATTATAATTACACCGCTTACCAAAGACTAATCTAGCACAATCTAACCTTCTTTTTATAGTGCGCTAATTAAACCTAGCACAAAACCGACACCCGACTACGTCGTGGTCCGGTCCCAAACAAGGAATGCAAAGAGAGTGATAATCCCTATGCGGTATCTGTTTCCCACAAGAAATACAATTATTCACTTTTTCTGACATCCGGAATTAACTGAGGCAAGAAAAACAAAAATATTCCCAACGGGTACTTAGCCCAACTTGGTTTCGGTCTGAAACTCAGAATACGAAAATTTCAGAACGCCGAACGGCACTTGCAACGCTGCTTCTGCATCGGACCATGCGGCAAAAAAGACTGAGGATATGACGTCGGTCATGCGCTTTTATACCCTGACGCTCTGATGTCAGATCTGAGCGCCCATGACCGACGTCAGCCTAATACTTTGGTATTCGGGCCGACCGAGGACAGCGAACTACCCATATGTAAGGACTGCAGCAATGTGAGATGAAGAACATCATCTGGCTTTTATAATCCACTATAGAGTCAAAATAATGGAATTAATGGTAGAAATAGCTTGTAAGATGAAAGAGAGATAGTGAAAATACATGCATTAGAAAATACAAATTATAATAATAATGGTAATGAGGAATATGATATAAATGAGCCTAAGCGTACTAATGCCTTTATCACTACTTATACTAGTGATAGTCTTAATATATTTAATATCCCACATAAAAATTGGGAACTCATTTTAGGACAGAAGAATGCTAAATTTTAGGTACTCATCCTAACATTATTTATAAAAGAGAAATCTGAAGGATTGGTGCAAACTTCCAACTTCTATTAGTGCTGTAAGAAATGGTTTTATGAAAAAATGTGGGATGTGTAATCAATGTAGGTATATATTTGAATGTGATCATATTTTATTGGGTGGAAAAAATATTGGTATTAAAGGACACTTTAACTGTAATACAAGAGGTGTAGTATACGCTGCTAAGTGTTTGCAGTGTTCAGCTTACTACATAGGTAAAACTGAACGTTAAATAAGGCAGCATATTTATAAACATAGTTACGATATAACTAAAGCAAAATATACTAATGCATTGTTTAAACACATCGAAGAGAATAATGACCATAGATTTGCCTTTGTTGTATTAAAATAGGTTAAAGTAAACCTAAGAGGGGGACCCTGGAAACTTGTATTAGAGAATAGGGAATATTGTTGGAAGATCTTTTTAAATGCTGCTGCACCACCTGGTATTAATGATGTTCTAGCCCTATCAAGTGTTTTAAAACTTAAAGTATTTAATAGATAGAGTCTCTTATGTATTTTAAGTAGTATTAAGTAAATGTTTATAGGATGTAGGCTTTGCAGGGGGATATTTTATACGTTTTAAGTATTTTGTGCCTATTATATTTATTGTTTAATTAATTTGATTGGTTTACTAATTGAATGATTTCTTGGTTGTTATTTGCATGCATATATATATATATATATATATATATATATATATATATATATATATATATATATATATAAATATATATATATCTGGGGATATATATGAGTTTTTATATGCATTTGTCTGAGGAAGGTTGGAAATTCTAACCGAAAGCACTTACCAATAAATATTAATTGCCGGAGTACTCTGCATTTTTTATTTTATTTAGTTTAGTTAGAGTGTATTCATTTTCTTTACATTTTATATTTAAGAAAAATAAATGCATTAAGGATATTCTTGAGAAAAAAGGCAGGGAAAATAATAAAGGGAACATTAGGAAAGCAGGAACGTATAAATGTGTGAAATGTAAGCAGTGCATGTTTATTTTGAATGGAAGTTCTATATACCTTTCTAGTAGGGATAAATTAATAATCGCTAATGGATATTGTAACTGTGAAACAAAAGGTTTAATATATTTAGCCTCTTGTGAAAAATGTGGGGCATTCTATGTGGGTAAAACTGAAAGAAGCCTTAGAAAAAAATATATGAGCACTAGTATAGTATATCAGATTCAAACCCTAGGAATGCCTTATATAAACACACTTTAATTTGTCCAGATTTTAAATTTAAATTTTTGTGTTACAAACTGTGCCCTGGAATATTAGAGGTGGCCTGTGGGAAGAGAATATGACTACAGAGAAAGCTATTGGCAAGTATTTTTACAGGCCAATGAGCATCCAGGTTTAAATGAGAATATTTCAATAGCCCTTCTATTAAAACTAAGAGCAGCAAGGTTGTAGATAACTTTTAGTTTTATTATAGTTTTAACTAAGTATATATTGATTAGTTGGTACTTATGTATGTATTTATTTTTTATTATGGATTTCTTTCCTTACACATAGAGTTTTTTTATAGTACAAAACTCCTACTATTAGACTATTCTACTTGTTTGCTTTTACTTTAGGATATGGGATAAAATATTTTATATAGGGTATGTTTTAATATTTTGCAGAACTATACAGGTGTTCTATGATGAAAATATTATGGATTTTTGTGCATGTTTGTCAGTTTGATTGTACTTCAGATTTTAAGTCACTAGAGGGTAGTAGAATACTTTCTGATTCTTATACATACTGTACATTTTCTTTTTGGTACCTTTATCATTACTTGAGTTATTCTGAAGGGATTTTTATAAAAGGATGTAAATTAAGGTATACTTGTTTTTAGTATTATTTGCATTACTTGTCTTGTTTTAGAGTTTGGAAATATAATGACATCAGATGTAATTATTTATTTGTAAATAATCAATTAACCAAGGGTGTATTTAAATGGTTGGGGGGTTTAAATGGCTACCAGTGCTGAAGAAGTCTCAGTTTTCTGAGACAAAAAAACGAGGTGAGCCAGTTAAGAGTTTATTGGGTTTGTTATTTTTTTGTTTAACTTCATTATGAAAGTTCTTGTGCTTTACACTTTCGTGTTCAGTCCTGCCTCTGGAGTGCTACAGTTTGGATTATTTACATTGGCATTTTGGTGCTTTTGTGGCACTTTTTCTCCATTTTTTTGGTTTACTTATCCAATGCAGCTTGAGAGAAACTGATAGACCACATCAGTTAGCTAGAGGCGCCAAATGAGATCTGAGGTAACTGGCAGGATGAATTGTGGGTAAGGGAGAAGCTCGAGAGATCTGGTGGCTGCGAGCTTTAGCTTCGGCCGAGGTGGATCCGACACTCCGGATCCCAACCCATTCGGTGAGGACAGAATGAAGAGCAACAACATCAGATCACATTTTCACTGTATAGTCCATACTGCATCATACAGATATGTGCTTGGTGTTGCTGCTACAACCATCTTCCACTGACATGCAGTCTTCTGCTGTATACGTGGCAGTTTCACCTGTACTCCCTGTGTTCACTCCAACAATTCATCTGTTTGTCTCTATTCAATATATACACTTCTTCTGGGTGAACATTTTACATGGCAGTCCCATATTCTGTTATAGATTATTCACTCTTCATTACAGATTGGCAGGAATGGGATATCACAATACTCTGCACTGTAGGTACACTTTTCTGTACAATGTTTGGACCATATACTTCACATTCATATCTCCCAACTGTCCAGCTATTGCCAGGCTGTCCGGATGTTTTCCTTTTCTAATATGTGGCTTTCTGCTATATCATTGGGATGATATCTGGACTATAGAGACTCAGTATTACAGACATTTGGGTGCATACCTCTCAACTGTCCTGAAAAGTTCATGCTATTGTACAACCTATTTACTCTATCAACTTCCTAAGTTTGGACATGGAATATTGATAATCTATCCGATTTCTGGCCCTTTTTTTCCCCATTTTTATGGCTTTGTCCACATTTCTCGTTCTAAGAGGTTCAGAGTATTACATTCAAACACATTTCCACATGACATCTCTATCAAATCTGTACCTGTTACTGGTTATTTGTCCTCTCATTAAGATGGCCTTTGTGCAGATATGTTGCACCAACAGAATGACATCTATTTGTACAGCCATACCTCTCCACTGTACATATATTTCAGAATGTCCATATATTGCCTCATATTTTGCTCTATTTCTCATATAATTGTGTTTTTTATGGCAAATCAATGTCAGAGCTTTGAGGGTTGAAGTCAGAAGACAGTGACAGACATTTGAGTCTCAGACCTCATACCGTACTGACATATCATGGGAAAGCAAAACCAGTCATTCTATTAACTTTCTAATTTGTAAGAACAATATTTAATAAATGTGTCCCTAGCATACCTCTTAACTGACCAGGTTTTCACAGAATGCCCCAGCTTTTTGGCCTGTTCCTCATCGACTTTATGGTTTTCTGACAAATCACTAGTATGATTTTAGGATTAAAGTGATTAAATAATGACATGCCTTTCTACATTTATAAGAGCAAAAGATCAATATTTAACTAGTGTCCCTATATTTGTATCTTTGTTGCCACATTATGTCAACCTTTTTGTCCAGATTTCTTGTGGCAAGATGCTGAGAAGTATGGTCCCTACTTAACTGTCCCCAAAATATTTATGGCTTTTATCCCTATTTCTTGCTCTGACAGACAACCATGGTGATCAAAGTGACTAAATAATGACATGCCTTTGAGTTTCACACTTATGTCCTTCAGACAATGCATGCTAACACAAATTCTGTTCTAACAACTTTCTACATTTATAAGAGCAATATTTAACACATGTCCCTATATTTGGCCATTTTTCATCACATTATGTCATGCTTTGTCCAGATGTCTTGCTCCAAGAGCTTGAGAGGTATGGTCTGCCTTACTTACTATGTGTACTGTTCATTTGGGGGTGTGGCATCAAAGTTGCATTCTGCAAACCCAGTGTTCTATTTCTAGCCATTGTTTAAGTTTGTAAGAGCAATATTTAAAGTGTCCCTATTTCTGTTCCTTTCCCCCCAATTATTAACGGATTTGTCCAGATGTCTTGTCCTAACAGGTTGAGAGGAATGGTCTGCATAATATGATGTGTTCTGTTCATTTGGGGATGAGGTGGACCGTCTGTGCTCTCCTTTACATGGACTCAATAGCTGTGTTTATTTACAAGGTTTTGTGGCCAGCAATACTGGCATAAGATATAAAACCTCACTAAAACCTCACTTAAGCACGCCACACCTCATTAATATACATTGAGTGCTGCCGAGTGCTGATCACGGTCGTGTACATGGATATACTCTGTGTAGGCTCCACATGGAGCCTACATGGAGTTTACTGAATCCTGTGCCCTGACTTTTTACTTCTAAATTTTGCCCTGTACCTCATAAAATGTGACTTGTAATTACAGTTACAAACTTGCTATTCATCAGAAAATATACAGTAATACAAATCATCTTACTCTATTAAATTTGAATACCGTCAATATTTTAACAGTATCTCTGATTTTGGACCACTAACAATGAGAGTTATCAGCTACAGCTGCAAGCAATGTGAGCACCAGAATGTTCAGCTACTACACTAAAATAGTATTATTTGTACCCAAACTTGATGTGACTGTAAAATATTAAAAAAATATTTTAGAGGTAGTCAAACTGCCCATACCTCTTTGAAGTTGCTATGCTGTGAGATCAGTGGAAACTTATATACATCTTGAACTGAATTGGACTAACAATGAACTTTCCATGCATCTTCAAAAGCATCAATACTAAGGATCTGAAAAGGTAACTGAGGGAGGATGTGCCCTTTTTCTATCAGGCTGAGTGGTTCTGTACACTGAGCTACATATGCCAGTATGTCCCTTCATTGTAGAAAAATGCAGTCAAATTAGTATTATAAGCCTGGACTTTGAAATACTACCATATCCTCCACATGTGCAGCTGACCTGCGCAAATGTCATATATGCTCTTGCTACATTACTGACTAATAGTCTCACCCTTAATGGTCCTAGGATGGGTATAACTTCTTCACCAATCAGAATTCAGCATTTTTATCAGCAAACTCTCACATTAAAAAATGAAAAATATGAAATAAATCCTTATGACCTAGCTCCATAAGTGTGCTCATGTCTTGAGCACAGCAATGTGCACCATAATCATTACTCAGTACCCATCTGTAAGTCAAATAATAGCTATGCAGACCTAGCATCGTATTACTCAAAAATATTGTAAAAATATGTAGATGCCTGTTTTATAAGAAACTCAAGAACAACTTTTGAAGTAAAGGTCACAAATCTCCCGGGAGATGGCAAGAGGGTATTCCTGATCCATCAATTAATGAACACTATTAGATAACTGACAGAGGAAGGATTTACATGTCGTACTACAAGGATTTACTCCTTGGGTCCTAATCTGGGATGAATCTCAAAGCTATACCACCAGGGTGAAATGGCAAAAGTCTCATCCTATATCAGAGATCAGAAAGTTAAGAAACAGAGAACATTTCTCAAACTGGGACTGAGATAATAAGGCCTGATAAAGATGTCAAATGATGACCACATAGCAGTAGCATAAATGCCAGCAATACACATACCTTTTTTTTCTGTAACACTTGGAATGGCTAGTGGCCTGTGTTGAGGTAGTAAAAGGAAATCCCCGAGCCTCTTTTTAGATTCTGAAAAATCTTGGCTCTCCCAGTGGAAATGCTCCCTCATGGTATGCAAGATTTACCCAAAAGAATAGTCCTCTGGAGAAGAAGCTGAAGGTATAGATTCTTCAGCATCAGAATCCTCATAGGGGGGAAGAGAATATTCCTGATCAGAAGAGGAATTAGAAGAAATGGAAACCTGATCTGAAGATTCATAGTCAATCTCTTACCTAGGCCTCTTATCAAGAGGGGGATGGGAACCCCTCTATCAAGGTAATCAAGTCTTCGGCCATTTTGAGCATCTGTCTTTTGGGCATAGAGGCCTGACCACATGGCTCTTGAGTTTGTTTCTTTGCTTTAGAAGGTGCATTAGTCTTTGTCTTTGAAGCTGAAGTCGGTTTAATGTAAAGATGTTTAGGTCTGAATACACTCTCAGAAGTCGGTGTCTGCTCAGTGGCTCCGGACCCATCAGAAGGAATAGTATCCGAGGCTCCAATACCTTGAGTTTCCAGCGGCATGGCCAACTCCACATGGGATTTGGTAGCGGCCTACGACTCTAAAGTAGCGGGCGTCAGGGGCTGTGAAAGCGCCTCACTGAGAACTGGCGAACCAGCGACTGGCTTAGGAGAAGCTTCGTCATCGGTTTTGCGTCTCGGTTGACTATCTCTCTCCTTTTCTTTGCGCTTTTTGTGAACTCCGGTAGTTGGATGGCTATCCGACGACATTTCTGGATAATTAAACCGGCGTTCAAAATAGTTTAAAGCAAAGTCATACTGACACTTAATAGTGCGTTGGTTAAATCTAGCACAAAACCGACAACCAGAAACGTTGTGATCAGGGCCTACGCAAGGAATACAGTAAGAATGAAAATTCTTATGAGGTATTTGCTTTCCACAAGAAATACAATTACTTACTTTTTCTGACATCGGTCTGGAGCAAAAAAAAAAGTTTCCCCAATGGGGTACTTAGCTTTATTGAAGACTTCAGATCTGAAACTCGAACACGAAAATCTCAGGAGTCGTCTGACCGGCACTTGCGAACTGCTTCTGCTTTGGGCACCGCACGGCAAGAAAGACTAAAGAAAATGGTGTTGGCTGCTTCTTTTATACCCCTGACGTCAGGGAAGGGGCGACAGCAGCCAACGCAAGACCCAGGACTTTGGAATTCAGGCCAACTGAGGGCAACCTGCCAGCAGGATTACCCAAATATAATGACTGCAACAGTGAAACACGAAGAACATCAACAGTGGGATCAGCAGAAGAAGATTTGTAAACAAATTTAGAATCATTAGACACCTTATAAAACCTTTAGAAACTGGGATTTGAAAGCGAAGAGCTTGAGAAGCCGATGAGAAAGTGTTCAACAAGGCAGCAAGAAAAGAGGGGATAGCAGATGGCTTAGGAGATTCCATCCAGAGGAGTTTCTAATACTTCTTCTGGTCATCAGAAACCTTGGTACAGTTCAATTTAAAAAAATTCCATCATCTAAGAAATAATATCCCCAAAGGAGTGTTCTTCAAAGGGAGAATCTGGACTAATGGAGTCCTCCTCCTCAGAACCATATTTTAATGAGGGAGGAACCAGAGGGGAATGGGCTAAAGACTCTTCTACAGGGTCCTATTCTTCATCAGAAGAGTCCTGCTCCCCAGACCTCTTAAGTGGAGTAGAAGACGTGGATGCAGGAACAGAAACTCTCTGTGGAGGCTTCGAGTGCATTAAGCAACACCCATTTGAAATCCTGTCAGTCACGCTACGGATCCTTATGAGTAGGGAAATAGGTTTTGTTTTCTGCTTCTTTTTCAAGGGGATGTCAGCCCTAAAGATCTTAGAAGGTTCATACCCTTGCCTACACTCAATCAACATAGTAGGAATCTCCTCCCGGACAAGAATCTGCAGAACATTGCTTGGTCCCTCGGACATGATCAACCACTGTTCCCCCTCAACATCCATAACAGATGTCTGCAGAGCATCAGAGGATGTGCGAGACACTGGAGCCATGCCAGTCTCTGAAACGGTCGTGGCAGAGAAATCCATTGGAATAACTGGATGGTCCTCTGAGCTTTCATCAGCCTTGAGAGAGAGCCACCTAGTGGTGGAGGTACAGCAGCCAAATCTGAGCAAACGTTTTTGTTCTTCTTGGCAGATGGCTGACCCTTGGGCCAGGATGATTCTGTCATTGCACCTTGTGCCAACAACTTAAGGTGCTTTTTCTCAAAGTAGATGGATAAACAGGAGAGATAACTACAAAGAGTTCTGACAGATCGAGCACAATGTATGGCTGTAAGAAGCAACCAAACTCAACAAATACTGTTTGTGACGGTCCTTATGGGGAATCTGTCTCCCACACTGGCACTTTCCCTTTCTGGATGATACGTAACCTTACAACAAAAGTAAATAAAATCAAGATAGGAAGAAAAATCCCAAAGGGGCACTTATCTGAAACATCTTGGTAACCAGCAGATGAAGGAGAGTTCAGATCAATGATCGAAGATGGGGTTCAGACTGACGACAAAGAAGTTTTGAAGTAGATACAAGTGATGTAAGACATACTAATAATCCTAAGGCTTTGGTACACTGGCCAGGCATCAGGCTACCCTTGGCAGTGGATCCCTAAAAGTAAGGAATACCACAAAAGTGATATGGAAGGACATCGTTTACATGATACCCATATCCATGACAGACAAGGGTGCTAACCTAGGGATGAATTTGCAGTTTCCCCATCCATTTGTGCAGATTATATTTGAAAAGAGTAAGGCAAATACATTAAAGTTATGTGAAGAGGAAGATGATTCCAAATAATTGATATTCCCCATAATACATATTTATCCTTCAAAAATGTTTGATTTATGTTACAAAACAGATCTCCTAAGTGGGTGACTATTCCACCACTGGACTTGCAGATGTGCAGCAGATCTGAGAGGATAGGGTCTTCTGAGATTCTGCACAAAGGACAAAGATCCCCCACTCAGTAGCATGTATGATGCTAAAAAGAGAGACAAAGCTTTAGATGATCAGTGTAGTTTTTATAATTTAGGCCTTTTATTTTTCTTGGTGAGAAAGCATTGTGTTCATTCAGGTAAGTGTTTTAACATGTACATACTGAAAGAAGCATTATACTTAATGACTGGCCTAATAAGTGCAAACTACAGCGAAAAGATTACAAGCCTGATCCTAGACTCTGTACACTTATTAATAAGCCTCACAATGAAAAGAAGACTTTCTCTTACTGTAGTGGATGCATGGTGATAGAAGAATAGTTTGTTGACCACATAGGTTCCAAAGTCTCTACCTACTGAATCAATTTTCAGGAGTGTGTTTTTGAAGTGACAGCTACAGGGGATATCATGCTCGTCAAAGGAGACTATTATTTTTTTTTGGCATTTAGTTTTAGTTCATGGTTATGAAACCAGCTACTTGCTTGGGAAAGGCTCTCTTGGAGGACCTTGGTGTCCTCAGAAGAGTTTATGATAACATCAAATTTACAGTTAGCTGCAAACTTGGTTAGTCACAAATCCTTATCATTAGTTTTGACCTCCGAGATGTAAATGTCAAAGAGGAGTGGGCCAATAACTGAACCCTGTGGTACACCACTAGTGACAGGTGTTCTGGAGGAGGTACAACTGAGTACCCTAATTTCCTGTGTTTTTTTTTTTATGACCCAATTCACTGTCTATTTAGTTGAAACAGTTTATCAACAATACCAGATTGTGGAATGGTTTTGAATGCCTTGCTCAAGTACCCTACCTTACATAAAGACAGAGAACAGTTGTGTAAGTCCTACTTACCTGTAACAGGAGATTTTCATAGAGCACACTGTCTTTCTGGCCTATGGGTAGTAGTCCCCTGCTGCCCTACCTGTGGTAGTCTACCAAAGCTCAAAACTCCTCCCTCTGTCTGCCTTTGGGTGCAATGAACCAATCACCTAAGAGTACAAGGACTTAATTTCAGGCCCACAGACAGGATCCTTTCAGCACTCTAGGATTCAGGAGAAAGAGAAGATGAAAACACAAGCTTGCAAACACATACTGTTCCAAACCAAAAACCACATACACACACATAAAAAAAGTTAGCTGAGCATAACTCAGTGGCACCACCAACATCAAATTATGTACATCCAAAAAGAGGAATGGTGGGTGAGTTCTGTTAGTAAGACAGTGTGTTCTACGAACATCTGCTATTCCAGGTAAATAGGACTTGTGCATCTGTGCTATGTTTAATAAACACACTGCCTTAATGGCACATGGGTAGATTCCCAAAGCTTAATCAACCTGGAAGGAGAAAGGTTAATGTTAAGGAGCCCCTGGAGAACAGTCCTAGTAAAGCCTGCTCTGGATTGAGAAAAGGTTTCCTAGTGTTTTGTAAAGGTATGGACAGTGGACCAAGTTGCTGCCTCTGGAATATTTCTAGAGTTCACTCCTTTCCAATAAGCCACCTAAGAGAAAAAGGCCTTGGTGGAATGCACCTTTATCTTAACATGGTGGGTATAACAAAAATCAATATCCAAGGATGACTAACAAGCAGTAATTTGTTTAGAGATCAGCTGAACCTTCTTTGCCCCTGTGTAGGAAATAAAAATGATTTTAGCCTTAATGAAAGGTTTCTTTCTGCCAAGGTGCTACCTGAGCTGCCGATCCACATCCAAGCTACAAGATATCCTCTCTCTTTTATTCTTAGGTTTTGGGAAAAACACAGTGAGGTTAACAGACTGAGGGTGAATTCTGAGACTACTTTCATCATGAAAGATGGATTAGTGTGTAACACAACCCTAACCCTGTGGGAAACCAGGTAAGGCTGTCCCACCATGAGATCTTACAGCTCACAGTCTTGCCTTGCAGATGTCAGAGCAATAAGCAAAACAGTTTCACAAATTACGAACTTCAGATCAGCCTAAGCAATGAATTCAAAAGGTGGTAAGGTCAATTTTTGTAGGATGTAGCTAAGATCCACGAAGAAGGAATTTAATCCAGGGTTGGGGGATTCTCGTATGCAATACTCCTTTCATGAACTGCTTACCAATACAAAAGAAGGAAGAGCAGGATCCACTGGCAGACAAGCAGAAATGTTTGCTAAATGCACCTTAATGGATGCATATGATAAGCAATCCTGAAGAAGTCGCACAAACACTTCAAGACCAGAGGGATGAAAACCTCAAGGGACCCTCTTTTCCCATTTAGGCATGACTTAGAAAACTTCTATTCGTAAATATAAGATCTTCTAGTAGCAGGTTTTCTGGCTTCCTTTAACACCTGGTTCACATCCACATGAAACAAGTGCCTAAACAGTGTCAAGACTGAATCATGCAGGCTCTTCATTCTAGTTGCTCCAAACTGGGCTGCACCAGTCACCCCTGAGACTATGTGAGTAAATCCATAGTATGAGGAAATTGGTGATAACTGCCTTTGGCCAACAGCATTAGAAGGGAGAACCAAGATTGCCTGGGCCAACTGGGGATCACCACAAAGATGTTCATCGTGTTTCACTGTTGCAGTCATTACACTTGGGTTATCATGCTGGCAGGTGACCCGCAGTTGGCCCGAGTTCCAAAGTCTTGGTCCGGCGTCGGTTGCTGTCGCTTCTTCCCTGACGTCAGCGCGCCAGGGGTATAAAAGTTGCAACAGACGCCATTTTCTTCAGTCTTTCTTGCCGAGCGGTGCCTGAAGCAAAAGCAATTTGCAAGTGCCGGTCGGCCGACTCCTGAGATTTTCAAAATTGAGTTTCAGAACCGAAGTCTTCAATAAAGCTAAGTACCCCGTTGGGGAAACTTTTTCTTGCGCCAGACTGATGTCAGTAAAGGGGAAGCAAATACCTCATAAGGACTTTCACTCTTACTGTATTCCTTGCCTAGGCCCTAAGCATGACGTTACTAGTTGTCGGTTTTGTGCTAGATTCAATAAATGCAATATTAAACGTCAGTTTGATTTTGCTTTACATTATTTTGGCCGAAGGTTTAATTATATAATGCCGTCGGAACAACCGATGACCGGAATTTATAAAAAACGCAAAGAAAAAGACAGGCATCCGAGGTCCAAAACTGACAACGAAGCCTCTTCTAGGCCAGTCACCGGTTCGCCGGTTCTCAGTGAGGCGCTTTTGCAGCCCCTGACACCCACTACCTCAGGGCCACAGGCTGTAACCAACAGCCACGTGGAGACACAGAGGCCTGTGGAAACTCAAGGTATTGGGCCTACGGAAACTATACCCTCAGATGGGTCCGGAGCGGCTGAGCAGGAATCAGCTTCTGAGGGTGATTTCAGACCTTCACAGCTTACAATTAAGGCTACTACAGCAGCAAAGGCAAAGCCGAAAACACCATTAAAGACAAGGAAATAAGTACAGCATTCTCCAGAACAGTCATCCATGCCAAAGAAACAGATACTTAAAATGGCAGAAGACCTTATTACTTTAATCAGGGGTTCCCATCCCCCTCCTGACAAAAGGCCTAGGCAAGACACTGATTATGATTCCTCTGATCAGGTTTCCATTTCCTCTGATTCCTCTTCTGATCAGGGATATTCTCTCCCTCCCTATGAGGATTCTGATGCAGAAGAGTCCATTCCTTCAGCCTCACCGCCTGAGGATTATTCTTTTGGGGAAACCCTGCACACCATGAGGGAGCATTTCCATTGGGAGAGCCAGGATTATTCAGAATCCAAGAAAAGGCTCAGAGATTTCCTTTTATTGCCTCAGCACAGACCCCTGGCTATCCCTCCAGTGCTTGATATTGTAGATGATGTTTTTTCTGAATCCAGTCTGTCTCCTGATTCTTTACCACCTGCACCAGTCAAGCCAGACAGGTACTACAGGGTCCCTGACTCTCATACATTTCTTTACAAAAACCCCGCTGCACACATAGAAACAATTTCTCAGGGTCCTAAAGGGGTTAAGGCTTCCACTGCCAAAAATCCTGTCCCCTCAGATAGGGATTCCAGAGCTCTGGACAGATGGGGGGAAAAAGTTTACACTTCTGCTACTTTAGCTGTAAGAGCTTTAAACTGCCAGTTTCACATGCTTAAATATCAACAGTACCTCATATCATTGTTAAAGCAGAAATGGTTTCAAATACAGAAAGTCCTGACAGTAAAGAGATGCAGGATTTACTGCATGCAGTTGAACAAGTGGGAAAGCATACTTTGCAATGTGGTTTTGATTCATTAGAGGCTTCTTGTAGAGCCGCAGTTACAGGCTCTGTTATTCGAAGACATGCTTGGTTAAAAGAACAAAGTTTACCTGACCATGTTAAAGTAAAATTATTGGATGCTCCATTACAGCATGATACTTTGTTTGGTGTTAAGGTAGAAGAGGTGTTAAAGAAAATGGAGGATAAAGCAAAGTCAATGCAGACAGTGAAAGATTTCTTACAGGTTCAACAACCTAGATTTAGCAGAAACCGGCCTTCAAAAAATTGGTCCTTTCCAGTGTCAGACAGGTCACAAAGAGGCAGATACAGATGCCCAAGAGGCAGATCTCAGCCCCATGGCTCCTAGACCTAAACAATGGGGTGCTTCAGCCCCCAAAGGAGGAGAAGACAAATCACAAACTTATAGGAAACAGTCACAATGACTTCCCTCTGCAAATGCCAAGCTCTTACCTGTTGACAGCACCCCTAGCGGGAAAGCTAGCACTTTTCTCCAAAAATTGGCACATGATCACCCAGGACCAATGGGTGCTGAACATTGTTTCTCAGGGTTACAGGTTCCACTTCCACACGCTTCCAAAACCAAAAGGTATGCCAGACCTGCCACAAAACCATTGGGCAGAGGCACAAAAACAGATTGCTGCTCTTATGGACATGGGAGCTATTCAAAAAGTTCCACAACAAGAACAGGGACAAGGATTTTACTCAAGACTTTTCTTAGTACCCAGAAAAGACAAAGCCTGGAGACCAATACTGGACCTGTCAATCCTAAATACTTTCCTGGATGTTCCAAAATTCAAAATGTTAACACTGCAACAACTTCTGCCCATGCTGGGCAAGGAGGCTTGGCTAGTTACTTTGGATCTCAAGGAGGCATACCTGCATGTCCCAATCAGACAATCTTGCAGAGGATACCGGAGATTCATAGCAGGCTCAATGCATTACCAATTCTCTGCACTGCCCTTTGGCTTATCTACTGCGCCCAGGGTCTTCACAAAATGCCTGGCACCAGTAATTGCATTTTGCAGACAAAAAGGAATTCAAATATATCCCTACTTGGACGACTGCCTTATTCAAGCAGAGAGCAAGGACACTCTTCTAAAGCACCTGGCGTTTGTAAAAAGATTGCTAATTTGCCTAGGGTACACTGTAAACGAAAAGAAATCAAAACTAGTGCCCTGTCAAGAGATAATATTCCTGGGTGCAAACTTAACTACAACTGCCCAGATGGCTTATCTCACGTCAAACAAACAAAGGCAACTGACTCATTACTTTCAAATGATGGCAACAAAAAAACAGCTCCCTGCAAGAAAAATTCTGCAGGCCCTGGGCTTCATGGCATCCTGCATTCTACTAATTCCATATGCAAAACTGCATATGAGGAAACTACAATGGTATCTAAAAAGTGTTTGGACTCAGCACTGTCATAGCCTGGAGACAGTCATAACTTTAATTCCCTGCCTACAACAGGAGTTTCGATGGTGGTCCCAGGCCTGTCACCACAACAAGGGACAGCCTTTCACCTTACCTACAGCCAGGCAGACAATAACAACAGATGCATCGGATTATGCCTGGGGAGCACATATGGCAGGAAAATGTATTCAGGGCACGTGGCCCAAGGAACAAATGCATCTTCACATCAATCAAAAAGAGATGCTAGCTGTACAGAATGCCCTGACAGCCTTTAAGGACCTAATACATCCAGGACAACTATTAATAAAGACAGACAATACCACAGTTATGTGGTACATAAACAAGCAAGGGGGCACACATTCCTACCCCCTATGCAGACAAGCCATGACTTTGTGGAACACAGCAATGCCCTACCAAGTACATCTGCAAGCACAATTCCTGCCAGGAACAAAAAATACACTGGCAGACGAACTAAGCAGAAATCTCACGGATCCTCATGAATGGAAGCTAAATCCACAAGTGTTCAGCACGATAACAAGGAAATGAGGACGCCCAGACATAGATCTTTTTGCCTCCCCTCACAATTACCAAATACAGAAATTTTGCACAAGAACTGATCACTCTCAAGCATGGAAAGTGGATGCTCTGTCATTCAGCTGGAAAGGCCTGACAGTCTATGCCTTCCCTCCGATGCCTCTTCTCACCAAGGTGCTACTAAAAGTCAGACAAGAAAGGCCAAAAATGATCCTGATTGCACCAGACTGGCCACGCCAGCACTGGTACCCAATCCTAAAGAGTTTGTCCCAAGGCCCACCTTGGCCTCTACCTCAAATCCCTCATCTTCTGACACAACAAAACAATCAGAGTCTGCACAGTCAACTCAGAACCTTAAACCTGGCAGCATGGCAGATAATGTAGCCACTCAGACTGCACCTCTCTCTAAAGCTGTTATGGATGTTATTTTAGAAGCCAGGAAGCCCAGCACTAGGAAATCTTATGCAGAAAAATGGAAGAGATTCTGTGCTTGGAACCAGGCACAAGGGCTCGAACCACTTGTCCCTAATATACCTCAGATTTTGCAATACCTAACTGAGATGTTGGACAAAGGCCTATATTTCTCATCTATTAAAATCCATGTCTCTGCCATTTCAGCTCATTACAATACGGATCCTCCTATTTTTTCACATCCTCTACTACGACAGTACCTCAGAGAGGCAAAAAATATAAGACCCCCAAGGAGAGCACCAGTACCTACTTGGGACCTCAATTTTGTTTTAGAAAAACTCACACTGCCGCCTCCTGAACCAGCAAGCACAGCTGATCTAAAATTCCTGTCATGGAAAACTCCTCTGCTCCTAGCAATAATTTCAGCAAGAACAGTCTCAGAGTTACAGGCATTGATGGCTGTGGAACCTTTCCTCATTTTTCATCAGGACACCATTTCTCTTAGGACAAACCCAACATTCATGCCAAAAGTGGTCTCCAATGTGGCCTTAAACCAAACCATTCATTTACCTACTTTCTACCCAAATCCCCAGAATAAAGGGGAAAGATCTCTGCACGCTTTGGATATACACAGGCAGCTACGATTGTACTTGGACAAAACAAAAGCTTTCAGAAAAACTGAGCAACTGTTTGTAGCATATGCTGCAGGATCACAAGGAAAGCCTATTACAAAGCAGACTCCAAATGGATAGGACACTGCATCCGCTTCTGTTATGCACAACATGGCAAATCAGTGCCTATGGGCATTAGGCCTCATTCTACCAGAGCAGCAGCCACTTCAGCAGCTTTCCTCAGAGGAGTACCAACCAAAGACATTTTAGAAGCTGCAACCTGGAGCTCAGTGCACACTTTCACCACGCACTACCACTTACCTCTCTACTCCAAATCCAGAGCAGGCTTTGCCACTGCAGTTCTGCAGGGCTTGTTAGCCTCGCCAAATCCAATTTAGACCCAGCCACCCAACCTCAGCTTTGGGATTCTACCCAAGTGTAATGACTGCAACAGTGAAACACGATGAACATAGTACAGTTGTGTACCTACCATAAATGTAGATGGTCGAGTGTATTCACTGTTGCAGTCCAGGTTACCCACCATCACCCTTTTCTTTGCTGGGACTTTTCTGTACTTCTCAACTCTATACAACCTATGTGGTGTATTTGCTTGTAGATGAAGGAAATGTTTATAGTAATATATGCATGTTTTTTGGCATATTTTTATATTTTCAGCCTTCCTATCTGGGGCAAGAAAAACTGAAGAAAATGGCATCAGTTGCAACTTTTATACCCCTGGCGCACTGACGTCAGGGAAGAGGTGACAGCAACTGACGCCGGACCAAGACTTTGGAACTCGGGCTAACTGCGGATCGCCTGCCAGCAGGACAACCCAAGTGTAATGACTGCAACAGTGAATACATTCGAACATCTACATTTATGGTAGGCACACAACTGTACTTTCTTTGGCATTTCTTTCTGAACCAGCAGAAGTACCTTGTGAATCAGTGAAAAGGATAGAAATGCATACAAGAATATTCCTGCCCAAAGGAAAGAGAGTATATCTGTCCTCCAGCATAGCTGCAATGATGTCTGGAACAGAATTTCTTCAGCTGTCTGTTTTAAAAGGAGACAAACAGATCTATTTGAGGCACTTCTCCATCAGGACTAGATCCTGGAATGCCACCGCTTTGAGCTTCCACTCATACAGTTCTGCCTAAGATCTGCTTAGTTTGTCTGCCACAATCTTTTACTCTGACGAGATGTACGATGTTTGAAGAGTCAGAGAATGATGTAAAGCCAGCTACCAGGCCATCTTTGCCAACTGGCACATAAGGTATATAAACTACAGTTGTGTACACTTACCATAAATGTAGATGTTCGAGTGTATTCACTGTTGCAGTCATCACATTTGGGTTATCCCTGCCAGGGTAACCCTCGGCCTGCCCGAATACCAGAGGCTTAGTATTTCTGCGTTGTTTGTTGTCACTTTAAGACTGATGTCAGGTCGTCAGTAGTATAAAGTAAGGCAGCCGATGCCATTACATCAGTTTTTCTTGCCCTAACCTGTCAGGAGTCTCCAAGTAGAAGCCAGGTTCTGGTGGAAGAACCCCACCAGCAGAAAGTAAATACCAATATGTCCCTTGTAAGGAAAGAGAATAAAAAAGGGGGATGGAGGGAGGGAAACCAGGACTTCAACGGTGAATACACTCAAACATCTACATTTATGGTAAGTGTACACAACTGTACTATGTTCTTTGTGTTTCACTGTTGCAGTCATCACATTTGGGTTGATTCCCAAAGCTGAGGAAATGGGTGGAGGCAGTCAAGGAAACTAGGGGCTGGCTAGGATGCCCTGCAAGACTGCAGAGGCAAACCCTGCCCTGGATTTGGAGAAGAGAGGCAGGTGGTAATGTTTGGTAAAAGTGTGAACAGATGTCCAGGTGGCAGCTTCCAAGATGTCCCTGGTGGGGACTCCTCTGAGGAAAGCTGCAGAGGTGGAGGCTGCTCTGGTGCAGTGAGTCCTGACCCCCTTGGGGAGGGCTTTCTGAGTTGTTTGTAGCAGAAATGGATGCCGTGTGCTATGTATTTGGAAATGGTTTGTTTGGAGATGGCTTTGCCTTCTGCCCCTGTAGCAAAGCTAACCAGCAATTGATCAGACTTTCTGAAGGATTTAGTCCTGTCTAAATAGAATCTGAGCTGTCTGTGCAAATCTAGAATGTGCAGGATCCTTTCCCCCTTGTTCTGGGGATTAGGAAAAAAAGTGGGCAAAAGAATGGATTGGTTGAGAGCCACACTGGACACCACCTTGGGCATGAAGGGATGGGTTAGTCCCGAGGGATACCCTGTCAGCATGGAAGATGATGACGGGTTCCACAGCCATGACTGCTTGCAGCTCGGAGACTCTTCTGGCTGAAGTGATGGCCAGAAGGAAAGCTGTCTTCCAGGAGAGACATTTTAGCCCTGCAGAAGAAGCCGGTTCGAAGGGGGGGGGGGGGCAGGGTGAGCTTTTCCAACAGAAAGTTAAGGTCCCAGGCTGGGATTGGTGCTCTTCTGGGTGGCCTCAAGTTGCTAGCCCTTCTTAGGAATTGTTTGATCAAGGGGTGCGAGAAAAAGTGCTGCTCAGTGGGAAAAAGAGCAGAGATAGCAGATGCATGAATTTTAATACAGGAAAAGGAGAGGCAACTTTGTAATAGGTCAGCTAAGTAATCCAGATGAGAGAGAGGGAGGGCTGTGCCATATTGGCTCCCTTAGCCTGAATCCAGGTGCAAAACCTTTTCCATTTATCAGCATAAGACCTTCTAGTGCTAGGGCATCTGGCCTCACGTATAACAGCTAGAACCTGCTTACTGAGGTTGGCAGATTGACCAGGGGTTAGGGAATAAGCTAAGCTGCCAAACTGAGTGTCTGCAATTGGGGATGCATGAATTCCCCTTCCCTCTGGGTCAGGAGGTTTGGAATCTGAGGAAGATACCATGGTGGCAGTGGGGACAGGCTACGCAGCAAGGGGTATCAGTGCTGGCGAGGCCAGTCTGGAGCTATAAGAATTGTCCTTGGTTTTTCCTCCTTTATTTTGAGACATGAGAGGTAGTGGAGTAAAGGCATAGACTGATAGATTGACCCAGAGAAAGGACAGGGCATCCACTTTCCAAGCCATGCAGTGATGCTCCCTGGTGCAGAATTTGCTGAGCTGATGGTTGGTGTGGGAGGCAAAGAGGTAGACCTTTAGGGTGCCCCATTTCTGAATTATTAGGATGAAGGTTCTTCTGTTGAACTGCCACTTGTGTGGGTCCAGACGATTTCTGCTTAATTGGTCTGCCAGAGTGTTGAGAGAACCTGGTAGGAATTGTGCTAACAGGTGGAGTTGCATGGCAGAGGCTGTATGCCAAAGGGTCATGGCCAGCCTGCACAGAGAGTAGGAGTGAGTCCCTCCCTGCTTGTTGATATACCACATTACAGTGGTGTTGTCTGTTTTGATCAGGAGAGCCCTAGGGGAGAGAAGGGGCTTGAAAGCTATCAAGGCGTGCTGGACTGCCATCATCTCTTTTTGGTTGATGTGCAGAGGTATTTGCTGTAGGCTCCACTGGCCCTGTATGCACCTGCTGTCCAGGTGTGCACCCCAGGCATAGTCTGATGAGTCTGTGGTGAGGGTCTGGGTGGCAGGAGGTGGTGAGAAACGTAGTCCCTTGTTGTGGGAGCATGCTGTTGCCCACCAAAGAAAATCCTTTCTGAGGCAAGGAATTATAGGTATAAGTGTCTCCGGGTCTTGAGAGTGTTGACACCAAAGGCTTTTTAGGTACCACTGAAGTTTCCTCATATGCAGTCTGGCATATGGAATGAGTAGTATGCAAGATGCCACGGACCCTAGAGCTTGCAGGATCTTCCTTGCAGATAGCTGGGGTCTGGTGGCTATTTGAGAGAAGTTAGCTGTCAGGAAAATTTGCTTTTCTGGTGTAAGGAATGCCATCTGGGATGCCGTTTCCAGGCTTCCTCCAAGGAATATAATCCTTTGGGTGAGCACCTGTTTGGATTTCCTTTCATTGATTGTGTACCCTAGGGAGGTGAGTAAGGACTTTACAAAGGCCAGGTGCTTGAGCAGCTTTTCCTGGCTGTCTGCCTGAATTAGGCAATCATCTAAGTATGGGTAAATCTGGATATTCCTTTGTCTGCAAAAGGCAATGGCCGGAGCCAGACATTTTGTGAAAACTCTGGGAACAGTAGATAAGTGAAAGGGAAGCGCAGAGAACTGAAATTGCTGAGATACTGCCCTGAAACGGAGATATTTCCTGCATGATTCCCTGATAGGAATGTGGAGGTAGGCCTCTTTTAGATCTAGGGTGTCTAGCCAAGCATTCTAGGAGAGCATGGATAGCAGCTGCTGGGGGTTGAGCATTTTGAATTTTGGGATCACCATGAAGGTGTTTAGAATGGATCGCTCGAGGATGGGGTGCCACGTGCCCTCTTCTCTGGGTACCAGAAAAGATCTGGAGTAGAAACCTTGGCCTCTCTGTTCTGCAGGAACTTGCTCTACTGTCCTCATAGAGAGCAGGGAAAGGACTTGCTTTTGCACCTCTGCCCACTGGTTTGGAGGTAAATCTGGGAACCCTTTTGGGTTAGGAAGGGTGTGGAAAAAATTTGTATCCCTGAGACACTATGTTGAGAACCCAGCTGTCGTTGGTAATGGTGGCCCAGGTGCTTGCGTGAAAGGAGCGTTTTCCTCCTAGGGTTAAGTGAAGGTGGGCAGAGGGAGAGGGTGGGGGAGGTGAGTCATTGTGAGTTCTTACCATAAGGGGGTGGCTTAGAACTCCCTAGTTTTGAAGTGGAGGTAGTCCGCAGCTTAGATCTCTGCATTCCCTGTGGCTGTCTGGGGGGTCTGGGCTGGACTGGCTTAGTGGAAGCAGGAAAGGACCAGTGCTTGGTGGGACAATACCTGCTGAACCTGGGTGGCTGGACCTGTAAGAGATTTTGCTTTGTCTTCCATCTTTTTTAAGATCTCTTCTGCCTTAGTACCAAATAAGTTGCTTTGTGCAAGGGGGCATCCAACAATTTAGATTTAACATGGTCTGGCAAGGGCTGTTCCTTAAGCCATGCATGCCTTCTAATGCCAGATCCGGTGACTGCTGCCCTACAAGAAGCTTCTAGGGTGTCAAAACCACAGTGCAAGGTGTGTTTAGTTATTTGACTTGCAGAATGCATTAACTCTTGTAACTCTTTAGATTCTGCACAAGCAGGAAAGGAAGACATTTTTTGTTTGAGGAGTTCCAGGGTACGTTGCTGAAATTTTAGCATATGGAACTGATAATTTAGTGCCCTGATAGCAAGAGTAGCTGAGGTGTACATTTTTTTACCTCACCTGTCTAGTGTTCAGGAATCCCTATCTGAGGTGGTGGGATTCTTAGCACAGGTTGCTTTAATCCCTTTAGGCCCTTGAGAAATTACCTCAGGGTCAGCAGTAGGATTTTTAAAAAGAAATTTGTGTGAGTCAGGGACTCTATAGTACCCGTCTGGTTTTCTGGGTGCAGGAGGGAGGGTGTCAGGAGTCAAGCAGGGTTTCAGGAAAACATCCTCCACAACATCCAGGGCTTGAGGGATGGCCACAGGTCTGTGCTGTGGAAGATCTAAGAATTCCCTGAGTCTCTTTTTAGACTGAGGGTAGTCCTGACCCTTCCATTGGAAATGCTCCCTTAAGGTATGAAGGGTTTCCCCAAAGGAAAAATCTTCTGGGGGAGAGGCGGAAGGGATGGATTCCTCTGCATCAGAGTCCTCATAAGTAGAGAGGGGTTGCATGTCTTCATATTCAGATGCATCAGAGTCATCTGACTCTTGTTCAGACAAAATTACAGGGGACAGATCTCTTTTCCTTTTGGAGGGGGTAGCTTGGCTTCCCCTGATCAGCATGATAAGGTCTCCTGCCATTTTAAGCATTTGAGACTGAGGCAAGGAAGCAGGTGCCTGAGATTGGGTCATTGGTTTCTTGGGTGTGGTTCATACCCTGGGCTATGAAACTCTGTCATTTTTGAAAGAATGGCAGTCGCAAAAAAAGATGTCGGTTTGTGTCGAGAATTGGTAGTGCAAAGGACTTCCTCGGAAGCTGGTGCATGCTCAGCAGCTCTGAACCCATCCAAGGTAGAAACAACAGCAGGATCCTTAGTCAAAGAACAGTTTGCAGCATACCAGACTCCAAAAGTGTCTCTGTAGCAGCCTGCGAATTCACAGAAGCGGGCAACAGGGGCTGCAAAAGTGTCTTACTGAGGACCACAGAACTGACGACTAAGCTTAACGGAAGCGTCGTCGGTAGGTCTGGACCTGTGTGGTCTGTCTCTGTCTTTATCTTTACGTTTTTTCAGAAGGTCTGATGTCGTATGGCTTACCGAAGCCAAATCGGAGTTTGAGGACTGTAAGCGAAAATATGTAGCTACAATAGGGGCCCAACAACGGATAGTTCTGGCATTGAACAAAGCACAGAAGAGACAGTGGGGAACATCGTGGTCTGGGCCTAAATAAGTGACGCAGTAAGAATGAAAGTCTCGGTGTAGTATCAGCTTTCCACAGGCGAGTCAATTGTTAACTTTTTCTGACATCAGTTAGAGCAAGAAAAAAGGAACCCCAACGGGGTACTTAGCTTTAGAAGACTTCAGGTTTGAAACTCAAAAAACGATAATTTCAAGTAGCGGCCGACCGGCACTTGTGAACTGCTTCTGCTTTGGGCACCCACACGGCATGAAAAGCTGATGTAATGGCATCGGCTGCATCTTTTATACCCCTGGCAACCTGAAGTCTGGAAGAAGCGACAGCATCCGACGCAGAAATCCCAAGACTCTGGTATTCGGGCCGACTGAGGGCTACCTGCAGGCAGATAACCCAAGTGTGATGACTGCAACAGTGAAACATGAAGAACATCATCTGTTTGGGTTTCTGCACCTGTCCCTCCTCAGAAGAAGCTGACCGATCAGATTTTCAGACACTTTACAAATGTCAGATTTTGAATCCCTTTCAAAATCATGATCCTTGGGTAGCTGAATGAAGGTGTAAACACCTACGTTACTCGTAACCCAGATTTGCACCCCGTAATCAATTGCCTGGACAACTGATCTAGCCACAGTCACCAATTCCAAGTGAAAACCCTGTCAGAGACTGTTGCCCTGCGACATAATGGATCTTCTGTCTCTCTCTTTTTTTTTTTGTATGCACTGTAGAAGTGGGAGGATCCCTGTGGGAGAGGCATATCAACACTGGCAACAGATTCTGCACTCCTGACTTCCCCTGCAGATACACAGTTCAGTACTTCCATACCTAAACCAGGCACTGGTACATCCCAGGAGGATATATCTGACCCTCAAGTTCCACACAGTTGTGGTACGATCACCACACCAGGTGACTTCTAGGCAAAAACAAGGCAAGTGGTTTGACAGCCTGCTTAAGGCTACTACTGAGTCACAAACCATAGGCTGAGGCATACTTCTTGACTATGTTTTTCAAGTGCACAAGGGGTAGATGAATGGGGGGGTACCGTACCAGAGTCCATTAAGTCAGAGTGCAAGAAACTAGTAACATCAATATCATACACTGGCTGCATGGTCAGCCAGGAAAAAGATGGACAAATTCCATTAATCTCTCTCTAAACAGCAATCTAAAGACTACTTCTGTAGGGACACTGTTCTGAACACTGCACTGAAAAAATTACATTATTTTTCAGTAACATAATTCAAAGCACAAAATACATACCCCAAAGTCCCCCAATTCTGTAAAAAGAAAAGGCTAGTTTTAGTCCAAATTAATGGATACAGCCTAAAACAGTATTAGACAAGAAATAAATTATAAACTGATACAAAATTCTTGTCAGTAATGTTTAACATACAAAATGGCACCAAAAGCAATCTGAAGTCTATTTTTGCTGAGGTTATTGTTCTAAAGACTGCACTAAATAAAATGACAGTTTCAGTAACACAGTTACAGAAAATACATGCATAACAGTCCCCTAATTTTGTACAAAAAAAATACTTTTAGTGAAAATGAATGGATATAGCCTATAACAGTATTGCAAAAGAAATAAATCATAAATGGGTGAAACATTCCTGTCAGTAATGTTTAACATACAAAATGGCAGCAAAATTGCAATTTTAAATGAAAAAAAAAATTGTAACTTGCTGTAATCCAATTCATTTATCTCAAATAATCATAACCCCAAAGAAAAACCTGCCAAATTAGCAAGTTTTCCTGTCAAAGCTTCCAAATGAAGCTTTTAATCAACAGGCCTTACTGTGCTAGTCAAAGAAAAAACAGAAGCATATACAAAATTTTAATCAGAAAAAACAAAGCAGAATACACTATTCAAACACTAAGAAAAATCATAGGAAGGAAATATTGAAAAAGGGGGTTTCATATCTGAGTTCAGTAGCAGAAATATCCTGAAAACAGAGCAGTCTTCTTACTGTGGAATTAGAAAACTAAAAGACTACTGTCTGTGTGTCTGAAGGGCAGTCCCTGCACTCTCAGATGATTGGTCCATCACACCCACAGACAGGCAGATGGAGAAGCTGTGAACTTTGGTAGACTGCCAGAGATAGTACATCAGGGTACTAGTACCCATATGCCAGTAAAGCTACGTGATTTTTGAAAATCAGTTCTTTTTCGCCATAAATGCCAGACCTTTATATCCACTAATTTATTTACTGAAAAATATTCAGATGTTAAATCAGAAAACAGATGTTTAGGCACAATGCTACTTTGTTTATCCAGTTTCAGGGTCTTCACCAATGAAGACCAAATAACTTCAATCTAAAGTCAGAGCCTCTTCAAGCTGTGACTCTGCATTCCATCCTACATAAACTGCCTACACTTGCAAACCCACTGTTATGGGTAGTGTGATATTTTCCTTTATATATAACAAATTGTTTTATCCACTGTTAACATCACAGACATATAATAAAAATGTATGTACTTACTATAACCTTCCATCTATGTTGTTCATTTCATTCTTCCTCAACTGATGGGGTTTGGATCTGAGACTCATATCTAACTTGGACACTTCTTCTAGATCATTGGATTCTAGAACTCTCAAGCTCCTCCCTCTACCCATAATTCCTCATCTACCTCTGATCAAATTTGTGCCCTTACATGTAAAAGGATAACCAGCAAAAGAAAAAGGCAGCTGTAGAACAGAAAAGGGGAAGCTGGAGCTCAAACAAAGAACAGAGGTTCCTATACAACTCTTAGATCTTGCCAAAAAAACACAAAAGGCAGACAGGCTGGGAGTTGAGGAAGAATGAAAATGGACAACAGATGGAACGTTATGGTAAGTACATAACTTTTTAATTTGATTTTTGTCATTTTCATTCATTCCTCACCTGATGGGACAGAGTTCCCAGATAATGTAGCCCTATGAGGCCCGTAAGGAAGGATATTCCAGAGTACTGCTGACCCAAATGCCACTCTATTCCTAGAAATCAGATCCAACTCATAATGAGAAATAAAAGTGTGTGGATTAGCCCAAGTTGCAACTGAAAAAACATCATACATAGATGCTCTACACCAAAAGGCTGAAGAATCTGCCACAGATCTTGTTGAATGAGCCAGCGGAGATTCTGGTAAAGATAAACCCAATTTGCCACAGACAAATGTGATACAATTAGTTAATCATTTGGCCAATGTAAGCTTAGATACTGGATTACCTAATCTGGCAGGAGAAAAGGAAACAAACGACTGGTCAGATTTCGTACATTTTTTGGTTCTATGAAGGTAGGAGTGAAGTTGTCTATGCACATCCAACAGACAAAACATGTACTCTCCTTTGTTAAAAAATCTGGAAAGATTAATGACCTGATTAATATTCGACTCAAAAGCTACCTTGGGTAAAAAGGACATAATAGTTCATAGTGACACCCAGTCTTTGTGAAAAATCAGACAATGAGGCTTTGAAAACAGAGCCTGGAATTCAGATCCTCTTCTAGCTGATATTAGTAGCCACCAGAAAAACTGTTTTCCAAGACAGAAATTTTAGGTTAGCTTTGGCTGAAGGAAGCTTGAGTTAGGGCCTGAAGCATTCGATTTAATCCCAAGCTTGAGAAGGCTCTTTTAATGTTAAGTCTAAGCAAAAAAGCTCCCTTGAGAAAGGCCTTGCATAATTTAGGTGAGGCTAATGTAGAATTATTTTCACATATGTGGAAATTAGAAATGGTAGCCTACTGAGCTCCAATAGTTGAAAAACTAGCTCCTTCTTTAAAGATTGATGCTAAAAATTCAAGTATCGCTGGTAGAGGTGCTGAAAAGGGGTCCAGGTTTTTGCTAAGTCCCAGATGATAAATCTATTCCATTTACTCTTGTAAGTCTTTCTAGTGGAAGCCTTATGGGAAGATATCAAAATATGATGGATCTGGAAGACAGCCAGGGCTGTCCGGCAATTAGTGGAACTGGAGAAACCATGCCATCAATCTGAGGCTGGTTAGGTCCAGATGAGTCATGCCTGTCAGGTAAGACAGAAGGTCAGGAGAACCCATAGTGGATGTAGAAGATGAGGCCAGAAGAATGGGAACCAAACCTGGAGGAAAAGGAGCAATGAAGACAACTGTGCTCTTCAACTGAACTGCTTTAATGGAAAAGCATACAGAAGTCCATATAACTGTGGACTAGAGCATCTCTTGGTCACTCCCTCGATGGAGGGATTAGGGCAAAGAACCTACTGCACTTGTTGTTGGGGGGGGGGCAAATAGGTCACAGCATAGCTGGTACCACTGGTGGAAAATTCTCTCTGTCACTTTGACATTGACAGACCACTAGTGAGGCATCAGAATGGATGTGCTTAATTTGTCTGCAATCACACTGGATTTCCCTGGGATGTGCATTGCTACTAGAAAGTGACTGGAAGAGATTGCCCATTGCCATACTCTCATAGCTTCTCAACAAAGCGGGTAAGATATAGTTCCCCCTTGTTTGTTGATATACCAGACCACTGACTTGTTGTCCGTCTGTATCTCAAGTATCCCAGATGTTAGTGTCTTGACAGGCCTGCAACATTAGGAGGACATCTCTCATTTCCAGGACAATAATATAAGTCTTGGTCTCTTTATGGGACCACATGCCTTGGAATGTTCTTTCCAAGTACTGCCCCCCTAACCGGAGCTGCGAGGCATCTGTGACCTTGGGGAGGGGAAGAAGAAAGGAATGGGCTTCATAGAGCTGGTTTAAATGAATCCACCATAGAAGATATCTTTTGCATGCTTGACTGATTTTGACTGGCATGAATAATGGATGTTGGAGAATGGATCACTGAGTCATCAGAGTCCCCTGAAGAATTCTCATATGGAACCTGGTGAACGGAACACAGGTGACAGCATCTGCCATGTACCCCAAAGCCTGTAGTATCAATCAGGCTGGAAAGGATAAACTTTGGATCACTTTCTTGATTTGGGACTGCAGAGTGTCTTTCTGAGGGAACACAGGCTATCTGACTGTGTCCAAATGAGAACCTATGAACTCCAGACTCCGTGTTAGGGTGAGTTAAGATTTGTTGTAACCAAATGTTATTCCTACATGAGAACACAGCTGCAGCAAGCAGCCTCTTGCCTGGATCAGTTGATGCCTGGTTGAAGCAGTAATGAGCCAGTTGTCTAAATATGGAAACAGCCAGAACCCCTGAAGTCTCAAGTGAGCTGCTAAAACTGCACACAGACAGCACAATGAAATACATGGCTAACAGTTTTAGCCAAAACTGCTGTGGTAAGGGCTGTCTGTAAAACGGAAGTGACCCTGTTGTTTTCTTAGTTTAAACAGTCACTATCTGTCTTTGCAGGACTAGTATGCATTTGCAGGATTATTTGTTTTATTTTTATTTTTCAATTGTCATTTGTTAACCAGGTTGGTCCAGCTGAGACAAAGGCCCATTTTCAGTTGAGACTCGAGAAGAAAAGCTCCAGAAAAAAAAATTTACAAGATATTAACATGAAAAACATCACAAGATAATAACATGAAAAAAAATTCAGAAAGTAGACTTAACCTAGTAATATCATACCTTCATAAGTTAGGAAAGTTTACAATGACACAATTACTGTGGTTTGTGTGAAGCAACCTGAAATACTAACATGCAGTGACTGTTTCCATGGAACAAATCTGAAATACAACACACAGCTGACATTTTTTTAAATTGCTGGCTGGGGTTGGGCACTGTCTTTAGAAAGTAACTGAGCCTCTTGGTAGTTTTCTTAATTTAAACAGTCATCACCTGGCTTTGCAGGACTAGTGTGCCCTTATTTTTTAATTTTCTTCCCAAACCTCAGAAGTATGCACTGGTCACTCACTATACCCTGTTTGGTCATTATTTCTTTAACTTTCCTCACAAACATCAGGGATCTGCACAGAGGGTCCCTACAGCTTCTATAGGAGCAGTGTGCTGTCTAGGAGTAAAACGTTGGAAACATTACTATGAACATTTTTTTTTCATTTTCCTCACAATCAAATGCTTACACAGTTGGTTATCTTTTGTGGGATTGTATGAAGGCATACTGCTTATACATCTAACAGAAAAAGGTTGTAATATGTTATGTTCTATGTGTTGTTTTTATCTTTATCCCAGCCTAACACAGACATACATAGACCATGTTTGTCCTCTGAGGGAAGGGTTGAGGAGGCATGCTGTGTATATGCAACACAACAACAAAAAATAGATACGACTATGACCATGTGTGCTTTCACTTTCATTCCAGTTTAACACTAGAAGGAAATTCACAGAAGATGACCGCTTTTTTTTTTGGGGGGGGGGTAGGTAGTATTACTCAGATATAATTTATGTATCCTCACAAACATGTCTTCTTAGTTTAGTGCAAACTGCTGTTTTGCCAGTTTTAAACTTTAAGCCTTGGCTAAAACTTATTTCTTCATCAAAATAAAGAAACAAGACCAAATTTCCTTCCTTAGAATCATCATCAGATCAAAAGCTTGGAAAAAACATCTCTACAATGCATCTCACAGCATCAGTAACCCTCATGGCCAGACCCCTGACGTAATGCATTTATATCCTCCAAGTGCAGCTTTGGTCACTAACTGCTGTTGAAAGAATGCATGAAAAGCAAAGTCTAATCATGATTTCTGTTCAAGCCATAACTTGATCAAAAGGTTGGAAAAAGAGTTTCAAAATGCAACCCCGGCATCTAGAACTTCTACGGCTCAGTACAATTATTTCCTCCACTGTAATTGCAGTGGAGTACTGGTCAGTTGGGTTTATTGAAAGTATGTACGAAAAAAACAAAGTCAACACTGAATCTCTTTCTTTAATCAGGATTACTGTTCATGTCACCACTAGATGAAAAGGTTGTTGCAACAAATTTGAATTTCTCCTCAGAACACCTAGAAACCCTATGGTCCAGGCTTGAGTAACACCCCCCCCCCACCTTCTTTAGTAATGGGGGCCAACCCTCTCCTAACCCTGCTCCTTCTCCCAACCCTAACCCTACATCTTACTGTCATTAAAACATTCCCATAATATAGCCACTATTCAGGCAAATTTGAGGCGAGTACAACGGGAAGTTTTAGTTTCAATATCGGGAGAGGAAATAGTCTTCATATCACAATACTACTGTGTTCGGGGTTCTTTCGTTATTGTGTATGATCAAACTTATTTTGTCAGTGTTTTATGTTGAACATTATGGTGGTTTGGTCATACACAACTGACACATATAACTGTATAAAAATATATATATCTACACACATATACACAGACACACACACAAACACAAATATGTCTATATATATATATATATATATATATATATATATATATTTGGATGACAAACGTGTAAATTACAATGTGTAGTAAAACCAGACTTCTCAACTGTACCTACTTTGGAGGCACTTTTCTATTTTCAGGACTGATTTACCCATTCACATGATGAACCCTGTTTTGAAGGTATGTTCCTATTTAGAGGCTCCGTGTTATGTAACTTTCTGAATGCCCCAGTTACACACAATTTTGAGCTGCTTAGTAGATTAGACTACATAATCAACATGCTCCTCAGTAAAGTAAACATCCAAACAGCAGATGCTTGAATGATCATTGCTGCAGTAGCCTTAACTGTATGGGTTATACCCTGCTAAACATATAACAGCATGCCAGTTTCCAAAGCTACAAGGCACCTTCCAGGTGTACAAGCCATTAATCAGTTTGAGCTGAACTCACTAAAAAGGCAGGTTTGGGTGCCAAGCCCTTTTTAGCTTTCATGTCAACAAAGAGAAGGAGGGAGGGCTACAGCCCTGACACGACAATGCCAGGAAAACAAAAATAGTCCTCACCCTGGCAACAAAAACATACAAAAATAAGGCAACTTTTTTGTGTGTTTTGGGACAGTTATTATTGGCCCTTGTTTTGATCCTGAAAGGATACTCTAGAAGCTAGGGAGAAAGGACATCAGTGTCAGACTAAATAATAGTATTGCATAAAGGGAGCGTTGCCCAATATCAAACACCTCATAGTGCACTTATTTATATGCAATAAGGTACAGAATGAGCAGACAATAGGACTACCATAATCAATTAAACTGCTAAGGACGGTGGAAGTCATCCTGAAAATCCCCAAGAAATGCCCCAGGGTCTGCTGTGCTTAATGTTCAGATCAGGAAACACACTAACAGCTAAACAGGAAAGGAAAGCAGAGGGTTCTCATCAGTGAGGAGCACTGACAACAAATGGGGATGGTAACTTGTGAAAACTAAATCAAGTTTAATAACTCAATTAAAACAAGAGTTTTAGGCCTAGAAAATCAAAAAGGCACTATGAATACATATATCTATCTATCTCTCTCTCTCTCTCTATATATATATATATATATATATATATATATATATATATATAAAGAGCTCATCACCACTCAGTGCATGAAAGAGGAAGAGGGATCTAGAAAATACATGAATAATAGGGAGTGCTACAAAATCCTGAAACCCAAAACTCTGAAACCAAAATCTTGAAAGTTCAGAATACTGAAAACTCAAAATACTGAATCTCATAATACTGAAAACACACAGGATACCAACACTTACTATATTCCTGCACAAGTACATACAGAAACAAAAAAACAAACCATATTACTCTTCTCCAAGTGCAAGCAGGGAGGCAAGCCCCCCTGCACCCCCTGCTACTTAAGATTGCACTTAGTGTAGTGAAGTGCAATCTTGGAGTTGATACATTTAAGTAGCAGGATATGTGTGTGTGTGTGTGTGGGGGGGGGGGATTCTTTGATAACTTAGCACAAGAATCACACAAGGACTGCATAAAGGGGAGTTGGTCCTTAATACCAAAAAGGGGAATCAGGACACTAGATCTATTTATTTACAACTTTTGGGGATCCCACAGCTGAATATCAAGTTACATCCAAGTTCTCTTCTTATCCATCAGGTCTACCAGACCATCCTAGAAATTGGGGGCTTAGAGCCAGAAATTAACCTGCTGTCTGGAATGCTACATAAAAATTCCAAAATCATATTCAACTATCGTATAATGTTGGAGTTGCAAGAGAAGGTATGAGTCTGTTGATTCAGACATTAGAAGAAAACAAAAAAGGAGCGTAACACCATAGACATAAAACTAGAAATTTAATACAACAAAAACAAGAACAGGATAAGCACTTTCGGCATGTGCCTTCCAAAGATCCTGAAAACAATTCCTATACAAAACTATTTAAGAACCAGCTAACCAATCTAGTTAAAAGGCAATTAAGCAATTAAAAAATGAGGCAATAAAACCTAGCAACACTTACTCCCCATTTGCATAGTGCACTTGTAACAAAAACATGTTTTAAAATAACTTAGATCCAAGCTTAGAACAAAACTATATTTTGTTAAAGACAATTAGTATAGCATATTAAAACTTATAGTAAATAAATAAAACACTGCTGTTATAACCATTACACAGCTTGTGAATCTGTTAAAAACTCAGAGCTTATACTGTTTAACATGGCAGGTTCACAACAATAAAATTAAAGAAGCAACAGTCACAGCCTGATTAAAAAATGAGGCAATGAAACATAGCAATACTTACTCCCCATTTGCATAATGCACTTGTAACAAAAATTAGAAGTTATGTACTTACCATAACGTTCCATCTGAGTAGGTGGATTCATTTGTCTGCAACCTGTGGGTTATGGATCCGATATCGGATCCGAACCGGCATGGTTTTACCAGCTATGGATCCGAGCTCCTAGCTCCTCCCCTCACCCATAATGCCCTGCTCTCCCTACATGACCTCAGATCAAGTTTGCCCTGAATCAAAATACCCTGGAAAGGGGTAACATATAATAAGCAGGAAACTGACAAGGCCAGGGGGATAGGAGGGCGGGATGGTTGCAGACAAATGAATCCACCTACTCAGATGGAACGTTATGGTAAGTACATAACTTCTAAATCTGAAGTAGGAGATTCATTTGTCTGCAACCTGTGGGACAGAGTCCCCAGCTACCTGAATCTTGGGCGGCCGTCATGGAAGGATATTCCGGAGCACCGTGGAGCCAAAGGATGCTCTACCTCTAGATGTGATATCCAGCTTGTAATGAGAAATAAAGGTATGGGATGAAGCCCAAGTGGCTGCTGAACAAATGTCATCCAGAGGAATCCTAGCCTTAAAGGCCGCTGAGGTAGAAACTGACCGGATTGAATGGGCATGGACTCCCTCCGGTGCGGGCCTCCCAGAGGCTTGATAAGCTAGCAGAATACACTGCGAAATCCAGCGTGACAAGGAGACTTTGGAAATTGGCTTACCCAGATTGAATTTGGCAAAGGAAATGAACAACTGGTCGGATTGCCTATGACCAGCTGTCCTGTTAAGATAAAAACGAAGCTGCCTGTGAACATTCAAGGAATGCAGCTTGTATTCACCCTTGTTCTGATATTTAGGAAAGAAAACAGGGAGGTTAATGGACTGATTAATGTTTGCTTCTGAGGCTACCTTAGGAAGAAAGGAGGGATTGGTCCTGAGGTATACGCGGTCCGGATGGAAGACCAAGTAAGGAGGCTTTGAAGATAAGGCTTGAAGTTCCGAAACTCTTTTGGCCAAAGTAATGGCCACTAAGAAAGCAGTCTTAAGGGATAAAAATTTAAGATCTACTGTGGCCGCAGGTTCGAATGGAGGAGCGGTCAAGGCCTGAAGAACCAAGGACAGATCCCAAGGAGGAACTGTTTGCATGACAGGGGGCCTAAGGAGAAAGGTGCCTTTAAGGAAGATTTTACACAATTTGGCAGACATAAGTGGTCCAGAGTCCTGACCAACATGATAGTGAGAAATGGCCGCAAGCTGCACTTTGACCGTGGAACTACTGGCACCATCATTAAAGAGAGTGGTTAGGAAGTCTAACACCAGAGGAAGGGGAACCGTGAAGGGATCTAGACCTTGCCGCTCCGCCCAAATGGAGAATCGTTTCCATTTACTGCGGTAAACTTTCCTGGTAGATGGTTTATGAGCCGCTACCAAGATGGCCTTAACGGGAGATGAGATACCGGGAGTCCTAATTAGGAGTGGAACTGGAGCAGCCAAGCCGTTAGCTTCAGGTTGTCCAGATTCGGAGTTGGTAGGTTCGATGGATGCGATATTAGATCCGGAATGGGATCTAGAATCCAAGGTGGATTCACCGAGTGAGACCTTAGGAAAGGGAACCAGATCTGTCGAGGCCAGAACGGGGCAATGAGGATCATTCTGCACCCCAACCGAGAGGCTTTCTGAAGAACTTGGAGCATCAGAGACAAAGGGGGGTAAGCATAAAGAAGACCGGGAGGCCAAGCATGCACCAGAGCGTCTCTCGGGGAATCCCCTGGAGGAGGGATTAGAGTGAAAAAACTGTCGCACTTGGTGTTTAAGGGAGACGCAAAAAGATTGCAACAAGGAGTTCCCCACCGTGCGAAGATACGTTTCGCTACTAGAGCATTGAAAGACCACTCGTACGGGGAGAGAATGGTGCGACTGAGCTTGTCCGCCAGGATGTTGGACCGACCCGGAATATGCGTTGCGATGAGAAAGCGGTTGGTGGAGATCGCCCATTCCTACACTCTCATGGCTTCTCGACATAAGGGATAAGACCTGGTTCGCCCCTGTTTGTTGATGTACCAGACCACCAACATGTTGTCTGACTGAATTGCAATTGTTCCCAGGTGCAGAAAGGCCTGAAGTGCTCGCAACACCAAGAGCACTGCTCTCATCTCTAGAACAGTGATATGCAGGGAGTCTCTGAGTTGTTCCACGTGCCTTGGACCTTCCTGCCTGCAAAATGCCCCCCCCCCACCCGAGGCGGGAGGCATCCGTGGTCACCGTGGCGAGAGAGGGAGAAGCACAAAAGGGGCGGCCTCTGTGGAGATCCTGTGAGTGGAGCCACCACAAGAGGGACCGCTTGCAAGCCTTGCTGATCGCAATGGGATGATGCAGAGGTAGAGCAAGGTAAGACCACTGAACTTGAAGTGTCCACTGAAGGACCCGCATGTTGAACCTGGCGAGAGGAAGAAGAGATATTGCTGCCGCCATGGACCCTAGAGCCCTCAGGGCCAATTCCGCCGGAACAGAGCTGGAGTGGAGGATGGCCCGCACCTGGAGTCGCAAACTCTGAATTCTGTCGGCTGTGAGGAAGGCTCTTAACTCCCTCGTGTCTAACCTGGCACCTATAAAATCTATCAACTGAGTAGGGGCCAGGTTGGATTTTGCTACATTTATTGTGATGCCCAAGCGGGGAGCTAGATGAAGAAAGGAGTCTCGCGCCAATGCTAGTAGATGCCTTGTTGGGGCGGTAAGGAGCCAGTCGTCCAGGTATGGGAAGACCTGCACCCCCTGAAGCCTCAGGTGGGCCGCAACCACTGCTAATACTTTGGTGAGACCAAAGGGAAGGACCATGAACTGGTAGTGACTGGCTCCCAGCCGGAAGCGAAGAAACCTCCTGGAGCGTCTGTCCATTAGTATGTGGTAGTACGCATCCTTGAGGTATATAGAGCACATCCAGTGATTCTTTCCCAGAAGGGGAAGGATGGATTGCAAGGTGACCATCCGGAACTTCTCTTTGGGAACTGCCAGGTTTAACAGGGACAGGTCTAAAATTGGTCTTAGGTCCCCCGTCTTCTTTGGCACTAAAAAGAACCTGAAGTAGAACCCTGATCCGATCTGGTCTGGGGGGACGGGTTGGATGGCTCTTTTCCCCAGCAGATGGCCAATTTCTGCCAAAGCGGCCTCCCACTGACCGGGTGGAACGTCGGGGAGGGATTTTAATTTTGGAATGTGATGAAAGGGGATCTTGCATCCTCTGGATATAATGCGGAGGACCCAGCGGTCTGATGTTATGGACTCCTATGCCGCTAGGTGCTCCGAAAAACGTCCCCCAACTGCCTCCAGAGTGAAGCAGTCGGGCAACCCTTCAGGGCTGCTGCGTGGGCCATTCAGAGAAAGTTCTCTGGACCCGAAGTTCCTGGGAGCCCCTCTGCCCCTGGGGCGGCGTCCTCCCTGTCCTCCTCTGCCACGGAAGGACTGGTTGTCCAGAGCGGGTTGGGATTGGTGCGACTTCCGGAACCACATCTTCTTCTGGCCCTTCTGGTTCCTAGAGTAGGACCTCTGGGGCACAGAGAAGCGGATTCTGATGGCAGACAGCATCTTCCCGTCCTTTTCGCTCTGGGTCAAGGTGTCGCGAACCGTCTTGCCAAAAAGGGCAGAACCATTGAAGGGGGCGTTCGCGAAGGAAGCTTTGAAGGGCTCCGTGAAATCGCAATGGCGGAGCCAGGCCTGGCGTCTCGTGACTAGGCCTACTCCTGCAGCTCTAGCGGCTCCCTCAGTAGCATGGGACAGTAACTGCATAGAGGTATTCGTCACGGATCGAAGAGTGGCCATACGGGTGGAGTGCAAAAGTTTGTCCTCCTCCGACATGGACTCGGGGGGGGGATGCAGCGTATTCCTTAATAAGATCGCGCTGCATCCTGATCACATGTGCCAAGTAGTTGAGCGCCCTCACTGAGAAGGTCGCAGAACTAAACATTCGCTTCCCCAAGCGGTCCATCATCCGAGACTCCTTGCTCAGAGGGTGGACTGAGGGACTCTCCTGAGCGAGTTCCCTCTTGGTGGCTGCTGCCGTCAACAAGGCATCTACAGGAGGCCCCTTACTCCAGTGGGCACAGTCTGCAGGGGGGCTAAGGATTCGGTCTGGCCTTTTGGGGATTGGCTCCACAGTGTCCGGTTCCTTCCACGCCCTGGTGGTAATGAGGTCCACCAGGGGGTCGGCAGGAGGGGACACCCAAGAGGTAGACGGGCCCGCTTCGAATGCCTCCAAGAACACGGACTCGTCCGAGGAAGACTTGGGGGCAGACCACCCCCCTTATGCGAAGCATTTCTATGATGTCTCCAAAGGAGACATCCTCGGGGGGTGATCTTGGGGAGCCTTCCTCTTCCTCCAAATCCGTGTCTTCAGTTAAAAACTCGGGGGAGTCTATGTGCCTCCTTTTACACGTATGCTTGCGAGGGGCTTCCTCGGGGGGGCTGTCCGAGGAGCCCTCGCAAGCAGTGTCTTGTTCCAAAGGAACAGCTTGGGGCACTGAAGCGGGCTGTCCCAGTGGCCGGATGGTGGAAGCCTGACCCAGTGCAGATGGAGCGCGGGACGGAGCCGAAGCAAGTGCCGGGGGTCCGGAAGCCCTCAAAAGAGCCCTCTCCACTACATCAAAAGCCGAGGGGGAGCCAGCCTCGACCAAAGGATCTGAAAGTCGGCTCCCCCTCGGATCCGAAGAGTGGATCGGAGCCGGCCCCGAGACACTCGAATCCGAGGGACCAGTGCGCTCCGACACAGACGGCGCCGAAGGCACACTGAATCCCCCGGATCTGAAGCTTGGAGCCAGGCTCCGAGAGGTCGGATCCGAAACACTCGAGGGCAGGGTCTGATCTGAAGTACCTAGTACTATCGGAGCCGACCCACCCCCGGCTCCGAAGCTGCCCGGCTCCGAACGCTCCGAACCCGGGTAGCGGGTCGGAGAAGGAGCTATAGGCTTGAAAAATGGGGTCGAGCTCCCCCCCAGAGGGGGGGGGGGGAGGCAGGAGCACTCCCATCTGCATCTGGGCCTGGATGAACCTTCTCATCATCATCCGGTCCAGATCGGCGTCAGAAAGGCTATACGTGGATCTCGAAGAGGCTACCGAGGTAGGCCTAGAGTGCCTCCTCAATAGCCTTGACGGAGATCGGGTCTCCTCCTCCTCAGGCCCCAGTGAAAAGCAGACCGGAGACTGGAGCCGAGGGGGGGGGGGGGCCAGTAGTCAAGGAGGCCGGAGGAGAAGCCCACTTAGCTGGCGGGGCCGAAACGGAGGTCTCGGCCCGCCGCTTGTGGTGCTTCTCTCTCCGGTCCTTTTTTCTTGCCTCTCTCTCCTCCAACCCAGCAGAGGGAGGTTGAGTCCCAGGTGGAGGAGGGGGAGCAGGCGAGGAGGGAACCGAAGCCACGGTTCCCACCACAGGAGCGGGAGCCGAAGCCGAGTCCAGGGGAAGAAGTCCCGCCAGGACCAGCTTCAACCTCCGCTCCTTCAATGCCCTGGGGTTGAACCCTGCACAAATGGAACATCCAGAAGTGAGGTGTTCAACCCCAAGGCATCAAACGCACCGAGTGTGGCCATCAGCAGGGGATAGCTTATGGCCACACTCGGAGCACTTGGAGAAAACTGCCTTTGGGGCTTCTAACATAATAAAGTCTTTTTTTTTTTTTTTTTAACAAAAAAAAACAAAGACAGAGACTAGTACTACACTAGTACTACACTAGTACACACACAAGGCCTCACATAATACAGTCACACAGAAACTCCGACCAGCGAGGGGAGGGTATAAACTAAAAGTTTTAAAATTAAAAAATTTTAGGCTGAAACTATAAAAATATAAAGGAGAACCTAACACAATCACTCAAATATCACTACAACTACTCAATAAAAGCTTTCTTTAAGTACAAAAAGACACTTAGCTGAAGAGCTCAGAATCCAAGACCTGGTTACCAGCACGTCAAACTAGATCTGAGGTCATGTAGGGAGAGCAGGGCATTATGGGTGAGGGGAGGAGCTAGGAGCTCGGATCCATAGCTGGTAAAACCATGCCGGTTCGGATCCGATATCGGATCCATAACCCACAGGTTGCAGACAAATGAATCTCCTACTTCAGATCATGTTTTAAAATAACTTCGATCCAAGCTTACAACAAAACTACATTTTGTTAAAGAAAATCAGCATAGCATGCTAAAACTTATAGTAAATAAATAAAACACTGCTGTCATAACTATTACACAGCTTTTAAATCTGTTACAACTCAGAGCTTGTAATGTTAACATATCAGGTTCATAACCATAACATTAAAGAAGCAACAGTCATAGCCTGATATACAACAAACAAATAACTATTGCCATCGCATAAAAGTCTGATGAACACTCAGAATTCATACTATGAACAAAATAGACACAAAACTCACCCATTAATAACAGAATACACTATAACTCCAAACTTAAAAGATGTCATGTTCACATCTCTGAAAGAAATGAAAGCATGCATAAACACCTATTCTATAGAAAGTATACAGAAGGAATATTACAAAGCTGACATCTGTAACAAAGATGTATAGGAAGTAAAAAAATATATATAATGAGCTTCCTTAACGTCAAAAAGTCAATCTTCGTTCCTTCAGGAATGGTTTAAGTGGAACAATACCATTAAGCCCTGGGAAACAATCAGCCCTGAAGTCCATTATCCATTTAGATTCCTCCATTTCCGTTTGATTTGTTACATCCCCTTCTCTTATAGTTGGACGGGCCATTGCAAGGACCATAAATCTAAATGTACAGGTAGCATTATCTCGAATATGAGCATACAACACATTCGTAACAACCTTAATGCGTATATCAGATTGGTGCTTAAAGATTCTTTCTTTTAGCATCCTATTCGTTTTGCCCACATAGAAACTTGGGCAAAAAGTACAGGTAGCAATATATACCACATTCTTACTATTACAGTTGGCATTTCCAAAAAACTGGTATGTCCTTCCTGTAACTGGATGTGTAAAAACATTACTGGTATTGATAACAGTACAGGCTTTATAACTGCCACATTTCTGTGTGCCAGAATGTGTATGCTCATTCCTTTTGGTTTTGCAGCTTTTATTGCAAAGCAACCTCTTTAGATTTTTCTTGTTCTTAAAACTAAAATGAGGTGTAGTCCCTACTATTTCTTTCAGTCTATTGTCCGATGTTAACACAGGCCAGTATTTTTTGATTATTCCACATATTGTAGAATTATCACTACTGTAAGTAAGGCTGACCCTCATGGTCCCCTGCCCTACATTAGGACATATTCTATCATCTTTCATCACTTCACTTGTCATTCCATTGATATACTGTTGAGTAGTAGGGTCTACCCTTATTCTTTCTCAGATCTCTTGCATGATCTATTGTTATTCCTTCTCTGACTGGCCTATAACCATGATCCTTGAAACCTTGTAACAGTATATTGCTTTCCATGAGAAAGGTATCATCCTGAGTACAAAGCCTGGACACTAAAGTGACTTGGTTGTCAATCACATTGCGGAAAATATGCCTCGAGTGCATACTGGAAAAATGCACCATATGGTTCCTCCACATAGGCTTCCGATACAGCATAGTATTTATCCCTTCAATAGGATCCAATAGGATCTTGACATCCAGAAATTTGATATCTGTTCTGGACATCTTAAAATCGAATTTTGGAAACAAAGTAGTCTGTGTTAAAAAATCCACAAAATTTTGGACTTCTTCCTCACTTCCAGCCCATAGAATCATAATGTCATCCACAAATCTATTATAGAGGAGAACATTCCCTTTCCATTAGAAGTTTACATTCAGTGCCCATAGCTCTTCCCACCGGGCCAACATGAGATTAGCATAGCTATTCGCGCAGGCGGTACCCATAGCTACCCCCCACTTCTGCCAGTTGCAGCTATCTCCATAAACAAATAATTTGTTCTCCAGCACCAGTTCCAATAGGCTGCAGACAACATAGAGAGTCTAATTTACTTTCTCTATACAAATCTCTTATGGCTTCAACACCATATGAGTTAGGAATTGATGTAAACAAACTATGAACATCCATAGTGACTAATAAATGAGAGAAGTTATAGATTTTTAGCAGTGGCTTCCTGTAAATGCTGTAGGAACTGTGCTGTATCTTTTACTATGTTCTTGTAATCACTCAATAGCTTTTTCAGCTCTTTTTCCAAAAAGACTGAAAGAGGTTTCGTTGAACATCCTCGGCCTGCCACTATGGGATGCATGGGAGGTTTAGAGCTGTTCTTATGGATTTTTGGCAGTCCATTGATGACAGGTATGACAGGATGTTCAACTATGAAAAACTCATATAGTTCCTTTGTTATACTCCTGTTCATAAGCATCTCATAAAGTGCATCTTCTATCCTCCTTTTCATCACATCAACGTCTTTCTTCATAATTCTTAAGTATGTTGCTCGATCACTAAGCATATCCAACATACTTTCTTTATAATCATCCGTACTCATCACTACCACAGCTCCTCCTTTGTCAGCTGGTCTAATAGTTATATCCTCTCTGGTCTGTAGTTTTTTTAAAGCATCCAATTCTTCTTTGGTCAAATTCTGATAGTGTTTACCTTTGCCATCTGTTCTAATTTTGGCTAGTTCTTGCTCACAAAAGCGCATCAAAATCTCAACCGTAGGATGGCTTACTGGAACAAACGTGCTAGGCTTACTAGGTGGTCTTTCAGAGTCATGATCTGATCTAACATTGGACCCAAAAATATGTTTTAATGTCACATTACGTCCAAAACACTTTATATCAGTCACAAACTCATGCAGCGGTGAACATAAAGCTGGTATAAAACTTAATCCTTTCTCAAGTAGAGTAACAAAGTCTTTTTTCAGAATACTATTCGAGGTATTAACAACTAAGGAATTCATAACAGAACTTTCCTTCTCTTCCTTTCCCCGCTTGCAGGTCTGTCTACATGTGGTTCCTTCACATGTATTAAAAAGGGAAGTTGCTGTTCAATAGGTAGATGTATCGATCCTTTTTTGGGTACAGCTCCTGCTTGTATAGTGGGCATAGAGGATGATTCATTTGTACAAATAGAATTAGGAGCATTTGTTTTATTGTTAAATTGCTCCATGGGAACCTCAAGAGTTCCTTCAGTCAAACATTCTATATCATCATTTTGTGCACACACACTCCCATTTGTTACATTTATATCAGTATGGGTTCCATTCACTTGATGAACCTCAGCTCTAACTGTCATTTCATGGCGCGTTTCATCTCGCCTCTTATGCATCTGGTTGGCTGCAGTGACCTCATTCTCACTCCTCTTGTCACCCTGCCTAGAGGCTCTAGGCCATTCAAAAATGTGGCCTTGTTTAATATCATTACAATCCCTTAGTAACTTCTGGCTCTTCTGTTCCTTCAATTTCACTTCATAGGCTGCTAGTCTGTCTTGCAAGTTCTCCAACCTATGCAAATTAGCTTCAGACAAATCCGCAGATTCTAGCTCCTTTTGTTTACTTTCAATAACTTTATTCATCTCTTCTTCTTGTGGCCTAAAGAAGTCAATAAGTAACTTCATGTAATTGAAGCTAGTGTGGATGTTAATCGCCTGTCATTTAGCTAACAATTCCGGGTAGGTATTTCTGTAGCTAGGCATACATTTAACTCTTAGTCCACGGGGAATCAGCTGGTGATGAAGGCACGTCTCCATATGGAAGCGTTGCCATTGCAAACGCTTTAAGTGATAGGCTGCATTCTCCACTGTTTTGAATATTTCTTCAAAACCCAAGTCATTTGTTGAATCAACGGGTATCGCTAACTTCGTACTGTCCAAATTAAGCTTCAGAAGAGGGTTAACATTGCTTGTAGTTATATCAGTCACTACCCTCTTAGTGACTGAATAAGCAGAATACTGGTTGCTGGATAAATCCATTGTTCAGGCTATGTGCGGTGTTACAGATAAAAACAAGAAAACAGTACCAAAATCCAGTAGCACCACCAAGGAACGCTCCAGTACACAAATTAGAAGAAAACAAAAAAGGAGCGTAACACCATAGACATAAAACTGGAACTTTAATACAACAAAAACAAGAACAGGATAAGCGCTTTCGGCATGTGCCTTCCTCAGATCCTGAAAACAATTCTTACACACAACTACTTAAGAACCAGCTAACCAATCTAGTTAAAAGGCAATTAGCAATTAAAAAATGAGGCAATGAAACCTAGCAACACTTACTCCCCATTTGCATAGTGCACTTGTAACAAAAACATGTTTTAAAATAACTTAGATCCAAACTTAAAACAAAACTACATTTTGTTAAAGACAATCAGCATAGCATATTAAAACTTATAGTAAATAAATAAAACACTGCTGTCATAACCATTACACAGCTTGTGAATCTGTTAAAAACTCAGAGCTCATACTGTTTACATGGCAGGTTCACAACCATAATATTAAAGAAGCAACAGTCACAGCCTGACTAAAAAAATGAGGCAATGAAACATAGCAATACTTACTCCCTATTTGCATAGTGCACTTGTAACAAAAACATGTTTTAAAATAACTTAGATCCAAGCTTAGAACAAAACTATATTTTGTTAAAGACAATCAGCATAGCATGCTAAAACATATAGTAAATAAATAAAACACTGCTGTCATAACTATTACACAGCTTGTAAATTTGTTAGAACTCAGAGCTCGTAATGTTAACAAATCAGGTTCATAACCACAATATTAAAGAAGCAGCAGTCACAGCCTGATATACAACAAACAAATAACTATCGTCATCGCATAAAAGTCTGATGAAGGACAACCAAGAAGATGGGGGTTGATCACACACATCTAAATTACGTGGTTCCAAAAGCAAATGACAATGAAATAAAGGGATGAAGCCAAAAAGTCTTGATGGCATCTCTGGTCAACCCCAAGAGAAATGAAGGAGAAATTTCTCCAATAAAGGCCTTAGTACCAAATTGACCCCAATAAAAAGCAGGGGCCACATACAATGGGACAGACTGAACCTGAGATCAAAGCCTGAAGGTTGAACACCTGTAAACAAAGGGAGATAGGCCACAAAAATGCTCCATCTGATCCCAAAACTAAGTCCTAGTAGTAGTAAGTATTGCCACTGACAGTGACATCTCCATGAAAGCCAAGATCACAACTAACACGGTCAGAACAGGGTTGTTGAATGGGGCTTGCAGGTCAGAATAAGAAGTATAGGTTATGAAAGAGAGATAGAAGGTCAAAGACCAAGTTATACAAAACACCAAAATGTACATTCAGAATGTCAGTCAATGTAACAGAGAAGATGATTATTCCTTCTAGCAAAAACAGCACCATAAAAATCATCACCATTTAATAAAAAAAGATGACGTGCACAAGCACTGTATAAGAATTAGATCAATTTTAGTGGAACAGAAATTAATTCAGTTTACTGAAAGGAGAAGTTCAAAGAAGAAACCTTACAAACAACAAATTCATGGAGACAGCTAAAGTATCCAGGATATAATCCCAAAATAAAACAAAGCCTGGGACAGACGTTAGGTGAGATAGCAATGACAAGAGGCAAGAGGAATCTGGAGAAGGGTCCTTCCACACACAGAACTGTTCATAAAAGGGATGAGCTTGTGGTCTTGGAAAGGTTTAGGTGCCAAACTGCCCACATGTTGCCAGCCCCAAGTCATAATGGCAGAGGAATATGGACCAAGTCCTATCAATAGCTATTATGAAATGGAATCATAACCACCAGGAATTAAAAACAATCTCTGTTTGACAGACTTGTCACATCCTTAAGATTCTGATGTTACTTGTTTTTTCACAATCTTCTTGAGTACTAACACTCTCATGTAGTTTTTGTGAAGGTGCACAGTGAAAGTGAATTTGAAATTCAACTTTTAAAATCCATACTTGAGAAGGACGTGATCAGATGTGCAATTTGTCTTTTATTTCCAGCAAGTATATTTTAACTTCATAAAATTATGCAGGAAATGACAACTGGAATCTGCTTAGCACAACAGACAAGAAAGGAGATGATGCCCTTCAATTAAATACAAACAACATGATTCTCCTGAAGCAGGCTTATGTCATAGGTCCGTAGGTCAGTACTAGGCCAGTGGCCTTTGTAGGCCATTTTAAGCCAAGCCAATTTCCTTTTAGGTGCTTGAATTAACTTATCCTGTCTGGTGTTAGACTGGTCTTATGTATTCCATGCTTGATAATTATATATTTCCTGAAGTGAGAATTACTGGGATCATACAACAGATAATCACATGGGACTCATGCATGGGAGAAATCATTTAGGAGCTGCCTTTACCCATTACTAACACATAGGGCAGTCCTGGGGTAAAATTTCTATTACCCACACACAGACTCAAACTACGCCTGAATAAGGACCAGGATGAGCTTTGTTTTATGTGAATGGGGAATCTGTTACAGAGCAGTGGCATAGTCTAAGAGATAAACTGGTCCCTTCATACTGTTCTGTCCATGTTACAGGAGAGGTTTAGATTCCTAGCCCAAGAAGTTTTGATGCCATTTGACTTGCTGATGTATAGTACATCCCTCAGTACTGGGTCAGAGAAAGCCTTCTAGGGGTATTATACTCGATGACTGTTCTAAAAGGTTATGAGTAAATGGGGACAATGGCATCACTAGATCTAGACACACTCCCTTTGTTTATAAAATGCACAATATATAAGGATTTTCTTATGACAGTTGGCAAATGTTGGTCAAAAATTAGGTCACTGTCTAATGTCTCAAATCCCAAACAAGTGGGTCAAACATATTGTCAATGTGGTAGTTCCCAGGGATAGATAACTTTCCAAAGGATACAAGAATGCATTTTTGGCATTTAGTTTCAATTCATGATATTGACTCCAGTTTTTTATTTTTTTTTTTTAATCTGGGGCAAGTTTTTTTTTTTAATCTGGGGCAAATTTTCCTGCAGGATGGTTAAGTCATTTGTGGATTCAATGACTGCTCCTAGCTTGTAGTCATCTACAAACTTAAGCAAATTCCTTTAGTATTGGCTTTCACTGCAGAAAAAAGTATATAAAGATATTAAAACTATATTGTTATAACTATTATCATACAAAAAGTATATAAACATACATAAGTAAATTAAAAATAAAAATGAAGACCAGCTAACACATCCTAAAAACAATAAAATACAAACATTTAAATAGTTGATTAATGAGTAAGTGCATGTGATTTCAAAACTGGTATTAAAGGAATAGCATCACTCAAGCCTAAACCTTTATCGGCTTGTAGTTCTAAGATCCATTTTATCTCTAAACATTCAGTATAATTAATTACATTACCACCTCTCATGCTAACATGGAACAACTACAAAACTAAAAACATAAGATAATGAGTTCTGCCTGCTGTGTCCATATGCTTAGCTAGTGCATTTTGCAACTTCCCTCTTTTAATGTCATACAGATGTCCTAATATGCAATAAGGGACGTTAGCCTTCCCAACATAAAAGCATTTGCATACTATACATAAAGGTAAGTTACACTAAGTTACTGCTGTTACAATTATCAGAAAAAATTAAGCTTACAAGTGCGGCCGTTGAAAAGATGGGTGAATGTGCTAATTCTATCAAATACAGAAAAGGAAGATCTACCAGAGTTATAACACAATCTGCGTTTAAGGGACGGTCCATTCTTGAAGCAAAAATTGTTTTTTTCTCCCAATATCACTGAAAACCTGTTGTCAGTCATTAATATTGACCAGTTTTTCTTGATGACAGCACAATGTTGACATCACTGGAATATGTTAAATTTGTCCTAAAATTATTATTAGGGGTCACATTGTCATTAATATTTCTAACTTGGTCAGCTTCCGAAAAGATGGCTTAGTATAATCATTTCTATGTAAGAGAACTTCCTCATTACACAGTTAATTTCATTTTCAGAATATTCTCTGTGTAGAAAATCGTCACGTACAGACTTAAACACATTTGAAAGAGCTACATCATTATCATTCAACCTTACTGCTCTAAGAAACTGGCATTTAAGAACGTTTTTATGTACATGATAGGGATGCATGCTCTTTCGATATGAAACATTATTTTTCTTACAAGCTTTCTTAAATAGAATGGTTGAAATAAATCTATTACTATCGTTAATACATACACCTAAAAATCAATAAAATCAAATGAGTGTTTACCACTAAATCTTCTAAATCTTATGAAAGTAGTGCTTTGTAAATAGTCAATAAAATCATCTAGAAGTTGTATAGATCCAGCCCAGACTATAAAGATATCACCACAAAATGGACATACTACTTAATATACTCCATAAAAATATTCCCATTAAACATCAAAGACTCCCAATAAGCTAAGACCATACTGGCGTAACTGTTGTTACACAACGTTCCCATTGCCACACAAATTTTCTGTAAATAATAAGCTTCATTAAAAACAAAAATATTATTTCCTAGAATAAGATCCAATAACAAGCAAATTAAGTTAATCTTAGAAGTACTATAGTCTGAATAATGTGACAAAAAATTCTAATATAATGAACATCTACATCACTTGGAAATACTGTAAAGAGGGAATTCACATCCATTTTAACCAGCACACAATCCTTATTGTAATTGTCTTTAGACCAATTATACAGGCTGGAGATAAATTGCTTAGTATCCCTCAAAACATTACCTAGTACAGGGTGTAACACTTTTTTCACATAATTCACCTGCCGTTCAGTTATCCAGCCTTGATCCGACACAATTGGTCTCAAGGGTGGATTTAAAAGACTCTCATATATTTTCAATAAACCGTATAAAATTGAGTGGGTGTTCAACAGTAAAAAAACTCAAACAACTGCTTTGGTAATAAGACCACTCATATGAAGGTCATATGCTGTCACGGATCCTATTAACTAGAATATTAACTTTTAGTTATGTATTTACCATAACTTTAGATGTTTGGGATCCATCTCGCCTACATTCTGTACTGATGGGTTCGGAGCCGATCCTCAGCTCTGACTCGGCACGCTATACTATAGAGCGAAGTCTCTAATTGGCTGAGCTATTCTATATCCCAGGATGCACCACCACTACTTCCCCAGATCTTGTTTGTCCGCACACATGCACACAGTCATAGACAGTTGAAATAACATTGCCAGGTATTTCAAGATGAAACGGCTAAACTGAACCGTCCAGTCTCTTCTGATCTCCAAGGCAGGGGGAAGGAGGGTGGGTATTAGGAATGTAGGCGAGATGGATCCCAGACATCTAAAGTTATGGTAAGTACATAACTAAAAGATGTTATGTGATCCTATCTCGCCTACATTCTGTACTGATGGGACAGCGTCCCTAGCACCTGATTCCTGGGTGGCTCACTGGAAAACACTCCTGAGAACTGTGGAACCGAAGGAAGCTTGCCCCCGAGATGCCACATCCAATTTGTAATGAGAAATGAAGGTGTGAGGAGAAGACCAGGTAGCCGCAGCACAAATGTCACTAATGGCAAGCTTGGAATGAAAGGCTGTCGAAGTAGCCATAGCCCTTGTAGAATGAACTTTCACAGTGGTTGTAAGCTCTCTATTAGAAAGAAGGTAAGTATGACTGATACAGTCTCTGATCCATTTGGCAATGGTTACCTTCGTGATGGCTTTGCCTAATTTATTGTCCGAAAAGGACACAAACAACTGATCCGTTTTCCGTGTTTGGTGCGTCCTATCTAAGTAGAAACGCAACTGCCTGTGAACATCCAATGAATGGAAGATGTATTCCGCTCTGTCTGAGTAGTTTGGGAAGAAAACTGGGAGTTCCAATGACTGTTGAAGACAAAAACTAGAACAAACTTTGGGAACAAAGGATGGATTAGGCCTGAGGGATACTCTATCCTTGTGAAAAACCAGGTACAGTGGTTTGACACATAGGGCTTGAAGTTCCGAAACCCTTCTGGCTGATGTAATTGCCACCAAAAAAGCAGTCTTCCAAGAAAGAAATTTCAAGTCACAAGTTGCTGCCGGTTCGAAGGGGGAAGAGGTCAAAGCACCTAATATGAAATTAAGATCCCACGGTGGAGTGGGATGAGAAATCGGAGGTCGTAGCAGCCCAGCACCTTTCATGAAGGCTTTACACAACTTATTGCTCATCAAAGGTGAGTCTATACTTTCATGGAAATTAGAAATAGCTGCCAAGAACCTTGACTGAATAAAGAAGCTAAAAATTTCAAAACTTCTGACACCGGGGCAGAAATGGGATCTAATCCCCGGAGTTGGGCCCAAATGGCGAATCTCTTCCATTTGCTGTTATGCATTTTTTTACTCGAATTCTTGTGGGCCGAGGACAAGATATGTATTACTTCCGAGTCCAAAACCTGGTTCCTGACTAAGGTCGGAAGTGGAGGAGCCAAGCTGTTAACCTCAACAAGTGAAGGGACTGATGAAGCTGTCCCGACTGGTGGATCAAGAGGTCTGGGACCTGGTCCAGGAACCATGGACCGTCCAGTGCATATTTCCGAAGAAAGGGCAGCCAGACTTGACGAGGCCAGTATGGGGCAACTAAAATCATCTTGCACTGCAAGGGAATCGCCTTCTGGATCACCTTGGGAAGAAGGGGAACTGGTGGAAAGGAGTACAGTAGGCCGGTGGGCCAAGCTTGGACTAGGGCGTCCTTGGGAAACCACCCCGGAACTGGGGTGAGAGAGAAGAACTGTAGACATTTCGTGTTGAGAGGAGTTGCAAAGAGGTCGCAACAAGGAGTTCCCCATCTTCTGAAGATCTGAGTTGCCACTCTGTCGTTCAGAGACCACTCGTGTGGAGAGAGAATAGTTCTGCTCAGTCTGTCGGCTATCACATTGGATCTCCCCGGAATGTGTGTCGCTACCAAGAAACGTTTGGTTGCAACCGCCCAATCCCATACTTTCATGGCCTCTCTGCAAAGGGGGTAGGACCTGGTCCCTCCCTGCTTGTTCAGGTACCAGACTACTGACATGTTGTCGGACTGAACGGCAATCATGCCCTGGGGGAGGTAACTGTGCAGTGCTTGTAGCGACAGAAGCACCGCCCTCATTTCCAGTATGTTGATGTGGAGGGAACTCTCGTCGGGGTGCCACTTGCCTTGGAATGACCTGCCCAGGTAATGTCCCCCCCACCCCACCTGGGAGGCGTCCGTAGTCAAAGTGGCCACTGGAGGTGGAGGAAAGTACAGTTTTGTACCTACCATAAATGTAGATGTCCGATAGGTATGCATCTGCAGTCCTAACATATGGGTTGTCCTGCCTCAGGCAGCCCTTCGGTCGGCCGGATTCCAAAGTCTGGGTCTGGCCTCGGCTGATGTCGCACTTCACCCGACGTCATAGCTGCTGTTTATTGGGTATAAAGGCATCAGCCGATGCCATTTTCCTCAGTGTTTCTTGCCCCAGATGCCAGGTGCCCTCTGGGAAGGCTAAATTTGGATAAATGCAAATAATTCCAAACAGCAGAGAGAAAACAATATAAGAATATATATATATATATATATATATATATATATATATATATATATATATATATACATATATACAAACAAATACACCATAATGGATTCCCCCAGCTAGCTAAAAGAGGGGTAAATACCCTAGGAGTACCACAGAGGGGAAGGAGGGTGGGTAATCCTGACTGCAGATGCATACCTATTGGACATCTACATTTATGGTAGGTACAAAACTGTACTATGTCCTTCAAGGATGCATCTGCAGTCCTAACATATGGGTAGAATACCATAGCCAAACTGGGGGAGGAGGCACTAAGATAAAGATGGTGTAGTTAAGATCCCTTGCAAAACAGCAGTTGCAAAACCTGCTCGGGATCTAGAATATAAGGGAAGATTGTAGTGCTTGGCAAATGTATGCACGGAACTCCAAGTAGCAGCTTCTAAAATGTCTTTGGTAGCCACTCCTCGTAGGAAAGCTGTAGTGGTGGCTGTAGCTCTTGTGGAATGAGGTCTGATATTTTCAGGAGTTGTCTTTCCATGAAAAGAGTAGCAAAATCTAATGCAATTTCCTATCCATTTTGAGATTGTCTGTTTTGAAATTGCTTTTCCTTGCATTCCTGTTGCATATGCTACCAGAAGCTGGTCAGTTTTTCTGCTGGTCTTAGTTCTGTCCAGATAGTAGCGTAATTGTCTGTGCACATCCAAGGTATGTAGTAGTCTTTTCCCCCCTGTTCTGTGGGTTGGGGAAGAATGTAGGTAAATGAATCGCTTGGTTCAATGATACTCTGGAGACCACTTTTGGCATAAAGGTAGGGTTAGTTCTCAGAGAGACTCTGTCCTGATGGAAGATAAGGAAGGGTTGTACTGCCATTAATGCCTGTAACTCAGATACCCTTCTTGCTGAAGTGATTGCTAGCAGGAAAGCAGTTTTCCAAGACAAGAACTGTAATTCTGCTGTTGCTGCTGGTTCAAAAGGAGGAAGTGTTAACTTTTCCAGCACAAAGTTGAGATCCCATGTAGGTAAAGATGGTTTCCTTGGAGGTTTTACATTTTTGATTCCTCTCAAGAACTGCCTGAGTAGAGGATGAGAGAAGACAGGAGGATCCATGTTGTATTCTGCTGAAATTGCTGATGCATGAATCTTAATGGAGGAGTAAGACAGGCCATTGTGGAACAGTTCTGCTAAATATTCCAGGATGTGTGCTATGCTTGCCAATGAGACATTTTCTCCCTTTGCTGCACTCCAAATGAGGTATCTTTTCCACTTGGCTGAATAAGTCTTCCTTGTGGAAGGTCTGCGTGCCTCCAGGATAATGTCCTTAACCCTCTGGGATAAACCTGGGTTATTTTGTTTTATGCAATATTCCAAGCAGCTAGCTGCAGTGTTTTTAAGTTTGGATGTAGGATCTTGTAGTTGTCCTGTGTTAGAAGTAAGGGACATAGAGGTAGAGGCCATGCGTGTGTCCGAGACATGCTTCTCAGTAGCGGGTACCAATGTTGCCTCGGCCAGTCTGGAGCTATCAGGATTACCCTTGGCTGATCCTCTCTGATCTTCAGTAGAACTTTGTACATCAAGGGAAGAGGTGGAAATGCATATGCTGTCAGGTTTTTCCAAATGAAGGAGAGGGAGTCCACCCTCCAAGCAAGTGGTTGGTATGCTCTTGTGCAGAATTTCTTCAATTGGTGGTTGTGTGGGGAGGCGAACAGGTCTATCTCTGGTAGTCCCCATTTCTTTGTTATGGCTTTGAAGATATCTGGATGCAGCATCCATTCGTGAGCATCCGTGGTAGTTCTGCTTAAGGTGTCTGCTAGAGAATTTTCTTTTCCTGGTACAAATCTGGCCTGAAGTTGAATGTTGAGATTCAGGGCCACATTCCACAGGTCCATTGCCATCCGGCATAGAGGATATGAATGTGTACCTCCCTGTTTGTTGATGTACCACATGACTGTGGTATTGTCGGTCCTTATCAGCAGATGACCCCGTTGAAGGAGTGGTCTGAATGTCTGGATCGCATTTTTCACTGCCAGCATCTCCTTTAGATTTATGTGTAGATTCAGCTGGTCTTGGGTCCATAGGCCTTGAATACACTTGTCCACCATGTGTGCCCCCCATCCTAGGTCTGAGGCGTCTGTGGTGATGGTCTGGCTTGGATGAGGTTTGTGGAAAGGCAAGCCTCTGTTGCACTGACAGGCCTGAGCCCACCACAGGAATTCTTGTTTCAAGCATGGGATTATTGGAATCTGGGCTTCTAGACTGTGCTTGTGTTGAGACCATACATTCCTTAGGTACCATTGTAGCTTTCTCATATGCAGCCTGGCATGTGGAACCAATATTATGCATGATGCCATGTAGCCCAGGGTTTGCAGGACTTTCCTTGCAGTAAGCCGAGTTTGTGTTGTTAATGTCATGAAGTAGGCTGGTAGTTGCTTTTGTTTTTCTTCTGTGAGAAAAGCCATCTGAGTTGATGTATCCAGTTCTGCACCCAAGAATGTTATCCTTTGGGATGGTACTAGTCTTGACTTTTGTATGTTGACTGTGTATCCCAAGGCTTGCAACAGTTGTATGACATTTTCCAAATCTTTTGTTAATTTTGCCTTGTTGTCCGCTTGTATTAGGCAGTCGTCCAGGTATGGGTAAATTTGAATTCCTGAAGCCTGCAATGAGCAATTACTGATGCCAGGCATTTCGTGAATACTCTGGGCAGTAGATAAGCCAAAGGCAATGCTGAGAATTGATAATGCTCTGATCCTGCAAGAAATCTGAGGTGTCTTCTGCAATCTGGTCGTATAGGGACGTGCAGGTATGCCTCCTTGAGATCTAGAGTCACCAGCCAAGACTCCTTGCCCAGCATGGGAAGAAGCTGCTGGAGGGTCAGCATTTTGAATTTTGGAACAATGAGGTATGTGTTCAGTGCGGACAAGTCTAGAATAGGTCTCCATTGATTTTCTTTTCTTGGTACAAGGAAAAGCCTGGAGTAAAATCCTTGGCCTTGTTCCATAGGTGGTACCTCGTCTATAGCTCTCATCCTTAGTAAGTTGTTGACTTGTCTTAGAGCGTCTGTTTTTTGGCTTGGTGGTAGGTTTGGCATTCCTCTCTTTTTTGGTAGAGTGTGGAAGTGAAACCTGTAGCCCTTGTCTATTGTTTGTAAAGTCCATTTGTCTCCTGTAATGTAATGCCAGTTGTCAGAGAATAAGGCTAGCTTTCCGCCCAAGGGTGCTTCCAGTTGTTCCCTGGTAGGTGGAACTAGAGCCAAGTCATTGTGTCTGCCCTGTGGAAGTGGTTGTAGTTGAATCTGTGGCAGTATTTCTCTGGTTGGTAGGTTGCCACTGACGTCCCCTGTAGGCACCCCTAGATTGACCTCTGCCTCTGGGACGTCTATTTCTGCCTCTCTGGGGTCTGGAGTTGTCTGGAAAGGACCAATTCTTCGAAGGCCAATTTCGGCTAAACCTCGGAAGTTGGACCTGTAAGAAATCCTTGACTATTTGGACAGATTTTGCTTTTTTCTTCCACCTTCTTTAGAACCTCCTGTGCAGGGGAGCCAAACAAACTTTGTTTCTCCATGGGAGCATCTAGAAGTTTTGACTTAACATGGTCTGGTAAGGATTGTTCTTGTAACCAGGCATGCCTTCGAATCACTGTTCCAGTCATAGCTGATCTAAAGGAAGCCTCCAGTACACCATAGCCACATTTTAAGGAATGGTTACTGACCTGCTGAGAGTTATGTACCAAATCCTGAAGGGACTTGCGATCTAAAGGTTCAGGAGAAGACAGTTTTTTGTTTATCTGGTCTAACAAAAATTCCTGGTACTGAATCATGTGAAATTGACAGTTCAAGGCCCTGGCCAAAACAGTAGCAGAAGTATAAACCTTTTTACCCCATCTCTCTAATGCTCTAGATTCCCTTTCAGAGGGAAGAGGGTTTTTGGCAGAGGCAGCTGCCACACCTTTAGGGCCCTGTGAAATGGTTTCAGGGTCTGCAACAGGAGCCTTATACAAATGGTAATGTGTGTCCGGGACCCTGTAATATCTGTCTGGTTTGGCAGGGGCTGGAGGAAGAGAATCAGGGGCAGTACAGGCATCATTATATGCATCATCAACAACTGTTAGTACTGGCGGAATGGCTAAAGGCCTATGCTGTGGTAAGTGTAGAAAGGTCCTAAGCCTTTTCCTTGAATCTGAAAAATCCTGGCCCTGCCATTGGAAGTGTTCCCTCATAGCATGCAAAGTTTCCCCAAAGGAAAATTCTTCAGGAGAAGCAGAAGGAATGGAGTCTTCTGCATCAGAATCCTCATAAGGAGAGTATGGGCCTTTGTGAGGGTCTGAAATGTCTGAGTCATCCGAGGAGTAATCTGTAGAGACAGGTTACGGGGGTTCAGTCCTAGGCCTCTTGTCTGGAGGGGGCTGAGAGGCCCTGTCTGGGTGAGGTTGGGATCCCCTGATCAAAGAAATGAGATCCTCAGCCAGGCTGAGCATTTGTGAACTAGAGGTAGGCCTATGTGAAGGAGTTTTAGCAGGTAAGGCCTTAGAAGATTTAGCTGCTTTAGCCCTGGCAAAAGCCTTGATAGACATAGAAGCAGGGGGTCTAGCAGCCCCACGTGCAGGGGTAGATATGTCTAAAGGAATAGTGTCTGACAAATCCTGGGTGCCTGCTTCTGTAGCAGTAAATTCAGTAGCAGATTCAGCCATGCTCTGTGAGGCCTTGGCTATCGGAGGCATGCTTTCGGCCGAAGGAAGAACCGGGGGATCGGTTTCAGCCGAAACCGAGACACTTGCGGTTGGCCTAACCGTGGTTTCAGCCGAAACCACGGGCCGCGAGTGTCGGTCCTTTTCCTTGCGTTTTTTAGCTAATTGAGTAGTCGGAGTCTCCGACGGCATTTTGTATGCAAAAGCGGGACCAAAAAACTCCTCTGCAAACTCCGACTGACGTCTAAGTGCCCGTCGGTTGAAGGAAGCACAGGCTAGACAAGCTGATACATCGTGGTCTGGGCCTAAGCAAGGAAGGCAGTAAGAGTGGAAATCCTTATGAGGTATTTGTTTCCCACAAGTTAAACAATTATTTACTTTGTCTGACATCGGCTGAGGCAAGAAAGAGTCCCCAACGGGGTACTTAGCTTTTTAGAAGTCTTCGGTAGTAGAAATCTCTGGATCTGACCGACCGGCACTTGAGAACAGCTTCTGCTTCGGGCACCGTGCGGCAAGAAATACTGAGGAAAATGGCATCGGCTGATACCTTTATACCCAATAAACAGCAGCTATGACGTCGGGTGAAGTGCGACATCAGCCGAGGCCAGACCCAGACTTTGGAATCCGGCCGACCGAAGGGCTGCCTGAGGCAGGACAACCCATATGTTAGGACTGCAGATGCATCCTTGAAGGACATCGAAGGGTCACCCCTGATCCAGGTTGGAGAAAAGAAGCCACCAACGGAGGTCCTGTTTGCACGTCTCCATGATCATAATGAGGTGACAGAGGGAGATCCTGATACGACCACTGGACTGACAGGAGCCACTGGAGAATCCTCATATGCAATCTTGCTAAGGGAACTAGGAGAACTGTAGCTGACATGGAACCCAACAGTTGTAGGACCATCCTGGCTGGGGCTCGGCGTTTGAGGAGCAATGCTCGGACTTGAGATTGTAATATGTCTATCCTCTCTGTAGGGAGATAGACCCGCATTTGCTTTGAGTCTATCTCTACTCCGATAAATCGTATGTGCTGAGATGGCAGCAACACAGACTTTTCCCAATTGAAGGTGATTCCTAGGGAGTTGCCGTGAGATATAGTGGCTGCTAGGTTCTGTAAGAGTAGACGCCTGGAAGTGGCAGTTAGGAGCCAGTCGTCTAGGTATGGAAACACCTGGAATCCTAGACTTCTCAGGTGAGCAGTCACCACCGCCAAACATTTGGTGAACACCTTGGCGGCTGTGGTGAGACCAAAGGGCAGTGCGCGGAACTGGAAATGACTGTCTCCCAGGCTGAAGCGCAAGTGTCTCCTGGATGCCTGATTTATCAGGATATGATAATAGGCATCCTTGAGATCTATGGAGCACATCCAAACACCTTCCTCCAGCAGTGGGAGAATGGATTGTAAGGTGACCATCTGGAACTTGGACTTCTTGACAGAATGGTTGAGCTTGCTGAGATCCAAGATGGGCCTCGTGTCCCCGGTCTTTTTTGGCACCAAAAAGAATCTTGAGTAAGTCCCTAATCCGGTCTGGTCTTCGGGGACCGGTTGGATGACTCCTTTTTGAAGCAGCTTTGAAATTTCGATGGCTGCGAAATCCCGTTGACTGGGTGGTGGGTCCGGGATTTTTCGGGATGGTGGGGGGGGGCTGAGAAAAGGGGATGTTGTAACCTCCGGCAATGATTCGGAGCACCCATTGGTCCTGAGTGATATTCTCCCAGGCCTTTAGGTGCCTCGAAAAATGACCCCCGACTGGCTCCGGAGCGGCACAGTCGGGCAATCCTTCAGGGATGCTGGAAGGTTGAGGAGCCACGAAAGGACTCACGGTCTCCAGTGTTGCGGGGGCCTCTGCCGCCTCTGGGACGGCGTCTTCCTGAAAAAGTTCCCCCTCCTCTGCCTCTAGAAGGGGGATCATCCTGCTGTGAGGGGTAAGTCTTCCGAGATTTGCAGAACCACATTTTCCCCCCTCTTCTAGCCTTGGGATAAGGCCGGAAGGGAGTGGAAAACCGTGCCCCTACGGCAGTCAAAGTCTTACCCTCTTGTTCACAGTGGGTCAAGGTGTCCTTTACCTTGGGTCCAAACAAGGAGGACCCATCAAAGGGAGCTTTGGCAAAGGAAGACTTGAAAGCCTCCGCAAAATGACACAGGTGGAGCCAGGCTTGTCTCCGTAGAGCAACACCTGTACCCGCCGCTCTACTCGCCCCTTCGGCCGCATATGAAATGAGTCTCATGGACGAGTTCGATATTGATGATAGAGTAGCCAACTGAGAGCTAACCGTCTGGGCCAACTGCTCAGGTAGGTTACCAGAGAGGGTATCTGAAAGTTCCTTGACCAGATCCCTCTGAAGTCTGGTGAAGTGTGTAAGGTAATTCAGAGACCTTAAGGTAAAGGCTGCTGAAGTAAGGGTGCGCTTCCCGTACCGATCCATACTCCTGGACTCTTTATTAGGAGGATGGACGGACGTCGAAGCCTCTGCCACATCTTGCTGGGTAGCAGATGCCACCACCAGGGCATCTACGGCCACACCTTTAGATAAGAATTCCTTTTCAGGGGGGGCTGACAGAAATTTATTCGGGCGAGCTGGCTCTGGTTCCACAGAATCCGGGTGCTCCCACGCCCTTCAAGAGATCAAATCCAGGAGCTCATCGAAGGGCGGAGACACCCAGGAGGCGGAAGGCTGAGCCCCGAAGGCCTTGAGGAATACTGACTCCTCAGTGGAAGAGGGTTTGGACTGCCAGTCGCCTCGTTGCTTGAGGATTTCTAAGATGTCCACAAAGGAGACATCATCTGAGGATGACTCGGGGGACCCCTCCGCATCATCGAGGTCGGTGTCCGAGGTGGGAGACTCATCAGGCGAGTCGACGTGCTTCCTCTTACACTGTCTCTTCCTGGGAGGTTCCTCCGAAGAAGACTTGGAAGGACCCCCAGGAAGGGAGGAATCCCCAATGGGGGTGACCTCAGGCCCCAGGGCTCCGCTGTCTTGAGACAGGGGACAACAAAGGAACAAGTCTCCGTGCCAAGGGAAGGTGCCGGAGAGATGGTGGAGGTAGCCAAGGAAGATTTGGCCAAAGCAGTCCTCATGGCCCTGAAGGCCGGACCCCCCTGAGTCCTGGGAAGGTCCGACCCCCCGAGGCCTCAACAGTAGACGGCACTCCCGCAGCCGACGCACTGAGAGGGAGGCTCGGAACCGAAAGCATCGGACCCAAAGCGTCACCCCCAGGGCCGACCGAGGAGGTCCGTGTACCGAACTCCGATCCGAAGGTCGGGGTTGGAGTAAGGGTCGGAGCCGACCCGAGAACCTCCACTGGCTCCACCAGCACCGACTCCAACGGTGCCGAGGCTGTTGGAGGAGGAACCAATACAACAGGGTGGACAATCGGCTCCGGAGCCGACTGGGCTGGAGCCGAGACTAACTTTTGGAAAACTGGAGACTGGAACAGCCTTTGAAGCACCCTGTCTATATCCGAATTGGACATCCTCGAAGACCGAGAAGAGACCGATCGGGCCCGGATTGACTTCTCCACCGGTTCCGAAAGACTGGGGGACCGACTCCGAATAGTCTCAAGCAGTATCGGCACCGAGGGAGATTCCATCAGCACAGCAATTTCCCTCGGAGCCGACCGGGACTTCGGCGCCGAGGTAGAAGAGTCTGAGCGAGCGACCTTTCTCGGCTCCGAAACCAATGGAGCCGAAGAAGGTGACCCGCCTCTCGATGCTCGAGCACTCGGCTCCGAAGACAGAGGAGTCAAAGCTGGAGGCATCGAGGCAGACCGTTCTGACCTCGGCTCCGAAGTCCGTGGAGCCGACGGAGAAGCCTGCCTTGATTTCTTTGCTGTCGGCTCCGACGGACTGGTCGGAGCCGAAGACTTCTTCTTCCTGGAGGGAAAGGGGGAAGAAGATAAAGCCTCTTCAAAAGAAGGGGTGATGAGCCCTTTTAATATCAATTTGTTTTTCCTCTCTTGGAGGACACGAGAAGAAAAAGCGTGGCATACACTACACGACACTTGAAGGTGTTTAGGGCTTAGGCAATAAACACATAGAGAGTGGTCATCCGTGATTGACATCTTGTACCCACACTTGGTACATTTTTTAAAACCCGAAGGCCTATGCTCCTTTGACATCTCTACAAGGAAACACACTACCAAAACAGACTAGGACAAAAACTACCACAGAGATACCAATCCCTCTAACTTAAACAGGATAGGCCCACAGGCAAAAACTGTAACACAGCTCTGCAGAGCGCGAGGGCAAGGCCCCTCTAACTGAAACGGGACCTTGTCGTTGGAGAAAAAATATATCTACTACACAAATATACTAAGCACACAAGGATATAACACAGTATGAAGTAGAGCGCGAGGAAACCCCTACTGATAAAGCGGGAACCTAGCGCTAACAAAATTCACACACAAACTTTCACAAAACCCACTTAGAAACAACAAGTAGCTGTTAAAACAGCTTTTGGTTGAAAAATTAGAAACTTTCTGACAGAAAATCAGTCAGTAAAAGGTACTTAGCCCAGCCAAGTCGAGACCACGTCTATTGCTATCAAGCGGCAAATGAGATCTGGGGAAGTAGTGGTGGTGCATCCTGGGATATAGAATAGCTCAGCCAATTAGAGACTTTGCTCTATAGTATAGTGTGCCGAGTCGGAGCCGAGGATCGGCTCCGAACCCATCAGTACAGAATGTAGGCGAGATAGGATCACATAACATCTTGGTATTTAGCTAAAATTTTATAGGTTTATAGGCATACCTCTCAACCTGGAAACTTCAAAAATCTGGACAAAAGCCTGTGAAAAGTAGCTACAACTGGCCAAAAATCTGGACTATGATTAACATAACATCTGCATGCATAATTATATAATCCCACCCACTCCGATGGAATTCTGGGATACCAACATTTTAACGTTTCTATCATACCTGTCAAATGTCCAGATTTCTGTAGAATGACCAAATTTTTGCCTCATATTTTTGTCTGCTCCTCTTAAAATATGTGGCAACCTACAGAGGATTGAAGTCACTAAATAATGACGTATATTTGAGTTTCACACTTCATATCCTTCAGAAAATACAAGCTAACAGAAAACCTGTTGTTCTAATAACATCCTAACAATATTTAAAATCTGTCCACATTTTTGAGTCTTTGTCCCTCATTATTTACGGTTTTATCTGGAATTCTTGTGTTAGGAGTTGAGAGGTATGTGTCTACCTCATTATGTTTTCACATAATGAGATTTTTTACCTAATGACTGCATATTTTTTTGTTTTTTTTCATGTGTCCTTTGGAATGCGTTGATTAGAACCTTCAATTATATATAATTATTTTGGAGAACTGAGATTGAAATAAAGATAACATGACTCGTTTATCTATGAAAACTGAGACAGAGACAAGGGTAATATAAATACATTTAAATTGGAATGTGTTGATTAGAACCTACATTATATATAATTATTTTGGAGAACTGAGATTGAAATAAAGATAACATGACTTGTTTATCTATGAAAACTGAGACATAGACAAGGTAATATAAATACATTTAAACTCAAAGGTTAGTTCACTGAAACACCAGACACAAGGAGGTAAAATGCCAGTACCTTTAATTAAAGGCCCTAACTTTTGAATTTACTGGTCGCTACTACTGTGGTTTTTCCTTGGGGCCCTTTCCTCCTGCTGTGTTTTTGTTTGATGTGATAATATAAATACATTTGATAAATAAATGCTACTGAGCCAACAGGCTATGATCACATATCAAAACATAACGCTACAACACTCATGCTTTAGTTAAGAAAAAAATTCTGCTTCTTGATCTGTAGCAAATCGCCTGCTACAAATGTAGCAAACAGTTGCTACAGGTTATAACCCATCTGCACAGAGTGCTACAGCAATCATGTTTAGTTAAGAAAAATGATTCACCTTTCTAAACTGTAGCAAACTACTTACTACAAATGTAACAAATAGTTGGTACAGTTCATACTCTGCCTGCATGGAACATTACAATGCTCAGGTTTAGTTAAAAAAAAATCTTTTGAACTGTAGCAAACAACTTGCTATAATGTATCAAGCAGTTGCTACAATTTAGACTACACACAGAGTGCTACAGACATCAGGTTTGACCGCAATGTAATAGTAGCTTTTAAAAGCTCGTATTGCATTAAAGACAGAGATCTGGATCAGGTGATTGTACCCCCCCCCAACATTTTGCACCTGGGGCAGTTGCCCTTCTCAACCCCACCTTAGCTACGCTACTGACAAACAGGATGCACCTCTGAGGCAGAGGTGTTTTTGTTGTTACTTACCAGCCTTGGAGTGTGGTCCCCATATGCATAACTCTAAACCAATCAAGGACACATCTCAACAGAATCAGTGACAAATCCAGAAATAATCAGAGACAATTATGGACTTTTTTTAAATATTATTACTATTAACTTGAGACATTGACAGAATAAGATACTACAAATTAATATACATTTTCTGAAGTAACAGAAATCTACAACTCTAATTACTGTCATTATTTACTAAATGTAACTGACCACCTTTTGTCCAAAAGTCACCAGTTTTTGGAGGGTTTAAGAGGGACAGAGCTGAAATTTGAGACAAAATTAGGGAATTCCTGAAACTCAGGGACACTTGAGAGGTATGGGCCATACCTGGGGCTGAGCTGGCCTGCTATGACAATAGCTGCTGAGGTGAAGCTAGAATAAAGATGTAGCATAAAGGCAATTTACACGTGCTTGGCTCTGTTAAGCAGTGGTAAACAGTAGTCTTCCTGGATGTGTGGAAGAATGTGTTCATACACCATCTTCCTAGGGCAGAGACTTAAGTCTTTACCATAAGAACCTGACAATAGTCTTCCATGACTGACTCTGTTTCTAAGGAGGAATGAGTGGGTCAATCAACAATGGGAGAGGTTGGCAGGCTGTGGAGATAAGCAAACAAAAAAAAATGCTTGTTTCTGTTGCTGCTTTAAAAATCTAAATATTCATATACAGCAGACAAGTTTGCTGTCCATGTACATGTATAACTGTTTCAATCACTTCTAGTGGGTGTAAAAATCTTCAATATTAGGCACATTCAATTATATGGAGTGTGTCCTTATATGTGTATATAAAGAAGATAGGACAATTATCAAGTATAACACCCACTTCAGAAGAGACATGGCAAACAACTAGAAAGACCCAAGAGTTTTCTAATTAAGCAGTTTACAGACTTAAAGACCCTGAGCTACCAGGAGAGATGCGAAGTACTGTCCCTTTATTCAATATTTTACAGAATCTTGAGAGAAGATCTGTGCTTTGCCATTCATGCCATGAAAGACCCCGTTGTCCTAGATCTTTTGCATCTCCACCCAAGTCTTTACCAAAAGAAAAATCATGCAATGGAAAGATACATCATAATGAAGGGCAGTGATATACATTATCATCCTTCACATGGGACCTAGACGACTGGATGGGCACCAACAAATTCACCCTGGGATTGACTGGTCAAGCCCTCCTAGAGAAAGGGTGTATGGCTTAAGTCTGGGTACTGTCAAGGCATACATGGTCAAGGGACTTATTTATCATGAAATTCTTATGAATCCTATGAAAATGACTAAAATCAATTTCATAATAATAAATATATTAGTTGATATACCATGGGAAATATCAAATATAGAACTGCTTTCTGGTTTGACTAGAATCATTATTTATTCCCAATTTATTTAACTCTTCTACTATTCTAGAGTGGGGAACTGTGTAAAAAGCTTTGGTCAGGTTGAGGAATGTGGTATTTATGGTTTTATCATAGTCCATTACTTTGGGGACCTTTTCAAAAAAGTCCACCAGGATGAGTAAGCATCCCCTACCCTTGGCAAATCCAAACTAAGAAGGGTCCGGTGTTTGGAGGTTCCTTAAGTCCTAACTGATTAGTTCCACAATATGTCTTTCCATGGCTTTGCACGTGAAGCTGGTCAGACTTATTGGTCTGTAATTGACTGGGTCATGAAGCTTTTCTCCCCTGGTCTCCACTAAAAGCTTTTTTTTTTTTTTTTTATTACCTAGATAGACTTTCTCAGTAAACACATGCAAATAAATAATAAAAGCAGTAATGGTCATCAATGTAAAATAAGCAAAACAGAAGCATTTTTCTTCCCTACTAGACAACAATGACAAAATGAATTTGAAATTAATTTGTACAGTCACCAATCAAATATAAATCCAAACCAAGTAAATAAATTAATAAATGGAAGTGGCTGTCAAATTACACTTAGTCACAGTGGCTGATAGTACTGTTCAAAAAAAATGCATGCTCATGCAACTGTTCAAAAAATGCATGCCCATGCAAAATCTGTTCATTTTTAGTTAATTATAATATCTAAAATTTTTTCCTGAATTTTAGGCCTTTGCCCAGAATTGTAACTAAGACATTGTGTGTCCTGTAAAGAAAAACAACTCTTCTCCAACAAGATAAAGATCAAAAGAAAAAAGTATCTAAAATTATTTTATTTATTTTACATTTGTTGACCAGGCTAGTCTAACTGGATACATGTCCATTTTCAGTAGAGGCCCGGGGAGATAAGTTCCAAAATTAAACAATGTAACAGGAATACAGATCAAAAGAAATCAAAACAGCAACATAAAACGAATACATGCTAAAAAAAATGCAATTACAGTAAAGGTATAGACTATGTATGCGTCTTTTCGGCTTTTCCCGGTTACGGGTGGCCACAGCGGAACTCCAGTCCGCTAATGATTGGTAGTTGAGTTTTACGTGCTGAGTTACCAGCCCTGACGAACAACCTTCAACGAAGGTATGCCCATTCACGCATATCTCCACGCAGAAGACGCTCTAGCTGAGAATCGAACCAGACAGCGTCTTACAGTAAAGGTATAGACTAATTTAGTAAAACTAGCTTCAAGAAGCAAAGGCACAAAATGCTAAGAAATGATTAAATTCATAATAGGTCTAGGTTAGCATAGAAGGAACTAACAACAATAGAGAAAAATGAGTAAGATTTTTGGCAATGCAGTAGTATTGAGAAGCATATACTTGAGGTATATAGTTTGCCAATAGTTATACAAAAGAGTAAGGAAGGGATGGAAGTTTCTATCTAGTTATTATGCCTGTAGAACTTTACGCAATATGCCATAGATGGCATTAATACTAACACTGACAATGAAAGTATCAGGAGCAGGAGAGGGGTTTTAGAAATGTACAGAGTAAGTTTCATGAAGTAAGAAGGAAATAAGAAACTATAATATTAACTAAGAGGAGGGTATATTTGCACACTAGTGGGTTATAGAGGGGAGAAAGGCAGTATACTTGATGTTTAGTGTTAATCTGAGTAAGTACATGGGCATAACCAATGTGCTTTAAGGTGTAGTTTTAGTTGGTGTTTGAAAAGTGGTAAAGATGAAAGTAATTGTAGGTTGCTGGGGAGTTTGTTCCAAATCTTACCCACGTAATTTGAAAAGAGGGAGTCCCCTGCTTTATTAAGGGCTTTCTGGATGGTTACTTGTAATTTATTTGCTGAGCGTAGGGTAGTAAGATTTCTATAAGAAGAGACTATGCTACTAAGAATAGGAGTCCTATTGGTATGAAATAGAATCTTATGGGTAAATGTAAGTTACTGAAATAGTAGCTGGTTTTGGAGTTCAAGCCAACCTAGTTGTTTGAGACTTAAACAGTGACAGGTTCTATATGGTGAACCCGTAGCAAATCTGCCAATGTTGTTGTAGGAGGTTGCTAGTTTATTTAGGTTAGTTTTGGAAAGATTTGTATGGATAGATGAAGCATAGAGGAGGGTAGAGATCAGGTGGGTATGGGCAATGGTGGTTCTGGCTTCAGGGGTGAGGAAGGATTTTATCTTATAAAGCGAGCAAAGTTTTTTGTTAACAGCTTTAACAGTAGTGTTAATATGTGTGTCAAAGTTAAGATTTTGATCTATTGTTACGCCTAAGAGCTTGGTGGTCAGGTCAGGTGTAATTATAGTAGCATTGCTAGATTTGACAGTTAGATCAATACTGGGGGACTTCAGTGTGGGAGTAAATACCAGTAATTTGGTTTTGTTGGCGTTAAGTAGGAAGCAACGTTGCAAAAACTATTTTTCAACTGAGTTAAATACTGTCTGGGTGATGGCTTGGAGCTCGGCAAATGAGGTGGCAGAACACACTAGTGTGGAATCATCTGCATATTGTATGCAGGTAGACTGTGGAATATTTAGCTGTAGATCGTTGATGAAAATAGAGAAGAGGAGAGGTCCCAGGATGGAGCCTTGTGGGACCCCAAGAGTAATAGGAAGAAGAGTGGAAAGGTTGCCCCAGAGAACAGCCTGCTGTCTGTTTCCTAAGTAGGACTTAAACCATTGTAATGCATTTGTGTTGAGTGAGAATTGTTCTAGTATGTGTAGTAGTAATTGATGGTTCACCATATCAAAGGCTTTTGATAGGTCTATGAAGAGTGCAGTAGAGAGCCTGTTGTTGTTCCGATGCTTATTGATGCAGTCAGAGAAGGGTAGTAGTACTATGGAAAGACCTAAAACCATGCTGACAATCTGATAGAATGTTATATTGGAGAAGGTGATCAAGTAGCTGGTGGTGGCTAGAGGGGAGAGCAGGGCTATGGGGCGATAGTTAGATATTTCGGTTGAGTTACCACCCTTATGAAGAGGAATTATATGTGAGATTTTCCAGAGAGATGGGATAGAACCTTCAGTAATAGTTCTATTGATTAGTATGGAGATAGGATAGGAAAGAACTTTAGCTGCAATTTGCAGGTATTCAGCAGGTAGGACATCAGCGGATGGGGTACATGGTTTAAGTTTAGTAAATATGGTGAGGATGAAAGATTTAGGGACTGGATTTAGTTGAAAGGTAGGGGGTTTGCTAGTCATGGAGAATGGGAGGGTTGGGATGACAGGAGGTAGGGAATTTGCGAGAGATTGTACAGTTTCTGCAAAGGAGGTATTGAAGGTGTCAGCAATCTCCTTAGGTGTGCTTAAGGAAAGTCCTGAAGACGTTGGAGTCCTGGGTGTAAAACCCTATTAATAGCTGTCCAAAATGTTTGTGGGGTTTGTTGATGTCTGTCTTGGAGTTTAAAACAGTAGTTTTTTTTATTAAGGAGTATAGATTTCTTGGTGGTGTTTGTAGTTCTGGTGATCGGTTGGGCTTTTAGTACATCTCCATTTAGACCAGATCTTATTTCTTAATAGGATTTTGTGTCTTGTCTCTTTAGAGAGCCATGGTGCTGCTTTGCTTCTGGCTCTAATGGATTGACTAGGGCCATGGTATTCCAGTATTTGTAAGAATTTGGAGTTAAAATAGGATACTGCTTCATTGAGGGAGAGTTGTTTTAAGGGAGACCAATCACAGGCTTCAAGCTCGTTTTGGAAATTTATAGCATTAAAGTGTTTTCTGTTTCATATAGTTTTAATGACAGGTTGGTTAGGGAAGAAGGTTTTATGTCTAATTATATAAGTGAGGAAGTGATCGCTAATATCATCAGGAAGGGTATCTGCTATATAAGTGAGGGGATTTTTTTTTACTAGGATCCAATCTAAGGTACTGTCTTTGTTAGTGGGCTTATGGATTCTGGTTGGGGTGGTGATAAATTGAGAAAAAACACACAGGTTTATATGGATTAAAGTTTTGTTGGAAGTACAGCAATACCAGTCCATACTGAAGTCACCAAGTACTAAGGTTTCTTGAGGGAGGGAAGACGAGAGGCAGCATAGGATATTTTCAAGGGTGTTGATGTTATTACCTGGAGGTAGGTAGGAGCAAATTATATAGATAGCTTTGCTAACATTAAGCTGGAGTTCAGAGACAAGAATTTCTACATGATTATCTAATGGTATGTGTAAGTCTACTAGAGATAGATTTAGATCAGATTTGTATAGAATTGATATGCCTCCATCCTTTTTTGTTGTTTGGTCTAACCTTATTATATTGTACCCTGGTGGGATGACTTCATTATCTTTTGTTCCTGGTTTGAGCCAGGTTTTTGTTAGACACAGGACATCAAAGGAGTGTATGTCCAGTAGAGTATGAAGTTGGCTAATTATTTAAGCTTTGTATATTAAGATGGGCTATTAGTAGGAAGTTTGCTGTTTTGGTCAGGGTAACTGGGGTGGTAGTTTGGGGCTGGTGGAAATTCAGTAGGGTATTGTTGTTAGGTCCTGGGTTAGGATGAATATCCCCGTGAAGAAGAGGGTGTTGTTGAAGAGTAAGTAAGAGCTTAAGGAGTTTGAAGAGAGTATATTGTGATTTTCTGGTTTGTTGGGGGAGAGGTAGGTTGAGGTAGAGGTGATATTTGCGTGGTTTTGGATAGTAGGTAGATTGATAGGTGGCATTTGTTTTAGAGGATGGAGGGATCTATTGATGTGTAAGTTTTCATACCAGGTAAGCATACGTGGTATGAGTAGTATGTGTATTGCAGCAAGAAAGAGGACTAGGTTTTTAAGTTTAGGCTGGTATGATGAAGGCATGGTAGGAAAGGGAGAGGTGTACAGTAGTAATAGGATAGATTAGAAAGATAGAGATAGTGCTGTAGGGGCAGTACTGAGAAGATGAATGAGAGTAAGGGTATGTCTGTATCTAGTGTCTAGGGAAAGGTAACAAGCAAATTGGATAATTAGGGGAAGGGGAGTGTCTTATGAGGTAAAAATGTAAGACCACTGGGGGTGGGTGGTTGGGAATTGGGGGTAGGGGAGCAGAGTGAGCCCGCAGGGCAAACGGAGCAGGTTGGAAACAAGTGACTAAGAACTATTAGAAAACCTATCTGTGAGCAGCTGAATACTGAGGTACAGTTCAATAGGTACGGGTACGTACGGAGGGAAGAAACAGTGGTAGTGAATGGTAAGGGACAGTAGTGTGCAAGTATTGGGAAGAAGTCTCAGATAGGGTGGGAATAGCAGGGCAGGAAAGAGATCCTAAAACTGTGCAGGAGAAAATTTCCTTAGGCTTTCCTTATTAGTGTAGGGTCTGAGCCTTACTTCAGATAATGTGAGAGCAAACAGTGCTAAAATTGTCGTAAGCTGTTTGCTACAATTAAATTACTAGGCACATTAGTGCTTCAGACCTTTAACAGTGACTTCAAATGCAGATTGGCATTCATTTATGAAGCCGGTACCACACTGCCAGCTGTTACATGTTAACAACTTGTATGGCAATAAGGAATCCAGAAAGAAAAAGACAAAAATGTGGTGAATTACACTTAACAAATGATGCCAAACAGAAGATTAGACATCTTTTACCTCAGAAAATGCCTTTTAATTCACATGCTCTTATTCTTTCAACACCTCAAGTTAATGGAACTACTGCTACTTTTTCTTTCAGCTGTTTCCGTTAGGGGTCACCACAGCAGATCATCTATTCCCATTTCTTCCTGTCCTCTGCATCTTGCTCTGTCACACCAACCACCTGCATGTCCTCTCTCACCACATCCATAAACCTTATCTTAGGCCTTCCTCTTTTCCTGTTACCTGGCAGCTCCATCTTTAGCATCCTTTTTGCCAATATAACCAGCATCCCTCCTCAGCACATGTCCAAACCAACTCAATCTCACCCCTCTGTCTTTGTCTCCAAACCGTCCAACCTGAGCTGACCCTCTGATATACTTATTCCTAATCCTGTCCATCTGCAAATCTTAACATCTTTAACTCTGCCACGTCGATCACTGACTCCTGCCTTTTTGTCAATGCCACTGTCTCCAACCCTCTTGCAGACCTTCCTTTTCACTCTTACTGGTATCCATCTGTCCCAAATCACTCCTGACACTCTTCTCCATCCACTCCATCCTTCCTGTACTCTCTTCTTCACCCCTCTTCCACACTCATTACTCTGCACTGTTGATTCCAAGTATTTATACTCATCCACCTTCGCCAACTCTACTCCCTGCATCCTCATCATTCCTCTATCCTCCCTCTCATTCACATACATATATTCTTAGTCCTGCTGACCTTCATTCCTCTCCTCTCCTCTCTAGAGCCTATCTCCACCTCTCCAGGGTCTCCTCAACCTGTTACCTATGCTCACTAAAATTCTAAAAAAGTGTGCTTGACTACTCCTGATTATTTTTGGATGTGTGCCTGATTCTGGATAAGAGGTCAGGATCCATGCAGCTGATGCCCTAAATAAACTAGTATTTGACACGTTACACGGACATGTTACTTACACCTTCAGTGAGAGTTGGGTGAATCTTGGTAACTGATGAAGTTACTCGTAAATCCTTGAAGAAAAGGCAGTGAGTGACACATGGACATTGGGCTTTTTAATATTGTTCAATCTACTCCCTGCAGCCCTAGAGCCCTTACAAGTCTAGCCATATTAATCTCGAGTTGCCTCAATTGTCTTTGGTTACATGGACATAATTCCCAAAACACATCTATGATAAACACTGACTACTCCCTGTCCAAGAGGGACATGGGTGCCACCCCATGGTGAATTTGCAGTCTCCCATCCATTTGTACAGGTTGTGCTTAAATAGGTTCAGTCAGAAGCTCTGCTTCACATGAATTAGAAGTTTATTCCAGAGTGGCAGCAATCTTTGAGAGATACATCTGTCTCTCCAGCATGATCTGTTAATGTCACAGGCCAGGTTAAGATCCCTACAGCGAGTGGCTCTTGTGCCATTTGACTTGCGGATGTGGCGCATATCCATCAGGGCAAGGTCAGAGACTGTCCTGTAGACCAGGCACAAGTCACCTCTCAGCAGTCTATATCAGAGTACAGTGTCAGGGCTTTCAGTCTATCCATGTAAGTCATGGTTGGAGGCCCTGTATTTTCTTGGTGAGAAACCTCTGTGGTCTCTTCAGCTGCTGCAGGTGTCTGGTGAGGTATGTGCAGAACGGGGCACTGTACTCTATTAATGGTCAGATGAAGGCTTTCCTTACCACTGTGGAAACTTGGTGGTCGAAGTTCAGATTGCCATCTACCTGTGCTCCCAGATCTTGCACCAGTTCGTTTGTACTTGGGGGGGGGGGGGTACCGTCAATATTGTAATTAGCAGGGAATTCTGCTTTGCCAAAGGGGATAATAATGCAATTTTTTTTCCATTTAGTGTTAGACTGCGGCTTTGGCCCCAGTCATTTGTCTGTGCTCGCACTATCCGTAATATGTTAACATCTTTGGGGGACTCAATGATTGCACACAATTTGCAATCATCAGTGAACTTGGTAAGCCCAAAGCCATCTACTTTAGCCTGGACATCCAAGAAATAGATTCCAAACAGTAAAGGGCCCAGCAGAGATCCCTGTGGTACGCCACTGGTGACGGGTCTACTGGTAGAGGTGGAGTCACCAACTTTGACAGTATATGTTCTGTTGGTGAGCCAACTGGCTACCCATCTAATGACATAAGGGTTAATCCCCAGCTGGGAGAGTTGCTCAATGGTACTTAAATGGAAAATTGTGTCAAAAGTCTTGGCTAGGTCAAGATAGGCAGTATGCACAGTCTTACCTTCATCTGGAGCTTCAATGACTTTCTCAAAGATATCTACTAGGTTTAATAAGCATGCCCTACACTTAACGAAGCCAAACTATGATGGGTCTATAGTTTGAAGGTCATCTATGTCTTTGTAGATAAGGTCCATTATGAATCTTTCCATGGCCTCGCAGATGAGGCTGGTTAGACTTATGGGCCTATAGTTGCTAGGTCCTGTTTTAGATTACTTGATAAGCAACTTGGGATGTTATCTGGTCCCACTAGAGCCATGTTTTTGGCCTTGGAGAGCGCAGATATGACCTGATCTCTAGAGATACTAGGCAGAGGACTGGTGTCACACATGCTTTGAGGTATGGCTGGTGGGGACAGGGGGGTGAAGTTCACACCAAATCTGTCAACTAACAGGTTGGCAATTTCCTCCGGTATAGTATGAGTGCTACTATCTGCTATCAGTTTAGCACGTAGCAGGGCATTCCCTTTCAGATTTCAGATGTAGTTAAACGATGCCTTATGATTAACCTTAGCTAGGGATGCTATTTTACCTTTTGAATGAGCTTTAGAGGACTTTACAAGATTTCTAATTTGCTTGTTCAAGCTGTGGAGGGAATTCTTCCTCTGCTGAGTCAGATCCCTCTAGTTCTTAGAAATCAGTTAATTCTTTTTGTCATACAATCTGTTTATACTTCAGGTCCACCAGGGTGGCTTGTTTTTTCAGGAGGACCTGGTTTTAATCTGGTCAGGCACAGCTGAGTCTATACAGTTGCTTAAGTGTTAATACAGGGCATCTGTGTACACCTCTGTCTAGTAGTCATTGTTGTGTGCGATTTTGGGGGGGTATACAACTTTTTTTTTACCATCTCTTAGTAGACTGTAATTTGCTTTGGAAAAGTTTTTTTGTTTTTTTTTCCTCCTGTGGTAGTCATAGGTTCAGCAGTTACTTCGAACGAGACTAATTTATGGTCCAACCTTACCAGGGAGGGCATCACACAGGGGAGAGTGCAGTGACCCCCCCCCATGTTGCTGAGTACTATGTCTAGGACATTTGAGCCTCTTGTGGGAGTGCGGACTGTTTGTTAAAGCATTTGTATTGACAAAGTCCAGGAACCTCTAGGTGAGCATGTTCATACTCATGTCACTCAGTCAATGGAAGGATAGTTGAAATCTCCGATGACTAAGGTGTCTGGCTGTATGGCGAACAACTCCAGTAGGTCCAGGCAGGTGGTGTGCTTTTCTTGCTTCATGGTGGGGGACCTATAGCTAGCAATGATGTGTTAGGGTATTTTGCCTATAGTTAATTGGACATAGAGTAGTTTGAGAGAATTGAGGTATACTTGGCTTTAATGAAGATGGACACACCTCTACCTTTGGCTCTCTCACACTCATTTCAGGTCTGAATGTGTGGAAGGCATTGTAGTCTGGGGTGCTCTCCATAGCCTTGAACCATGTCTTAGTGACTTCACAGATGTCAGCATCTTCCAAAGTGAGGAGTGCTTCCAGGGAGTGCAGTTTCATGTTTAGACTCCTAGCATTAAGCAGTAGAACCTTGAGTTTGTCTTGAGTGGATTATGTTATGTTAGACATTTCATTGTTTTGACACTGCCTAAAAAATGGGGGAGGCAAATGCCTTTGCCAGTATCTGAAAGCTTAGAGGAGACAGGTGTAGACCATCTCTGGCAAAGCAGTGTGGCCTGTCGACCATGTCTTCACAGGCTGACAGATAATGGATCCCCCTGGACTGACACCACAAGCTAAGCCAATTGTTGAAGTCAATCATTTTTTTTTACATTGTGGCATCATCCTGGGTGAAGGTAGAATCCTGCTTAGGGCTAGAGTCATGCCTGCCTAGGACACAGTCTAATAGTTCAGTCACGTCTCTCTTCATATTGTTCAGACAGGTACATCATAAGTCATTCACCCCAACATGGACTATGAAAGAGTCATAATGGTACTTGTTGTTGAGTGACTTGAGTGCATGTGTGATTTGACAGATCCTGGCATCTAACATGCAACTGACCGTGACCTTCTCCTTGTCCAGCCTGGCGAGGGAGACAACTGTGTCTCTCACTATGGAATTGCCTATGACAAAGACATTAGGTTTTGAAGTGTTTTACCTTAGGGGCCTATTTGCTAAGCTACTGGTGTACGTGTTATTATGTGTAATGGTTTCTATTTGCATAGCAGTGTGTGAAGATGATTTACGTTTGGGAGGTCTCTGATCTTTTGGTAGGCTTCTGGTGAGTACCTCTGCACATACCTCTCAACCTGAAAACATCAAAATCTGGACAAAGGCCATGAAAAATAGGTACAAATCTGTGCGCTGATTAACATAAAATTTGCATACATAATTATGTAACCCCACCCACTCCTATGGAATTATGTCATACCAACTTTCAAACGCAAACTGAAGAACAGACAGCCAAAATATGGCCATCCACCCCAGTAAGATGCATGTTGTGTCATTAAACAAACCTCCCACATCACAGGTGCACTAGGGCAATACAAACACGTCCTGCAACAAGCACACTTCAGTTCAATTACAATTCTGCAACATGCCAAGGTGGAGATGAGCTTCTCATATAGCAAATATAACAACAGCAGAAAGAAGTCCTGTTTCAGCATAAGATAAATGCCCCCCCCCAAAAAAAAAATAGAAGTGTTCAGAAAATCAGTTGTGGTGACCCACTGACTGCTATCATCTTAGAACTGAATCAAAACAGCTAGAGAAAAAACAAGGCAATCAGAAAGCACCAAAGTCTATCACTATCTTTCTTTTTATCAAAGTCCATTAGTGCAGATTCTTTATTTGCGAAAGCTTATGTTCCGGAGTCAGCTGCCTTCGACTGTATTCCATGAACATTACAATGTGTAAACATGTACAGTGCTGTGCTTCAACCACTTAATTATGTTTCATGGAGTCTGAGTCCCTACACTGTCCTTCTCATGCATTTATTGTACAATAAAATAATTTCCTATTAAAATTTATGCCAGGATATCATCAAACATTGGCACCTGCTTATTTCTTCTGCCCCTTCTTAGTCAAAGTGAACTCTGGTCAGTGGTCAATGAAACCTTAAAATAAACCAGCTGGAGCCTGGAATGTAATATGTGGCTGATACAGCTTAAACAGTCACACCTCTGAAGAAGGATACAAAAACACTTACAAAGTTCAGAGATTACTTAAGTAATTCATCAGCAACAAGATGATGGAATTAAATAATAACACACACCAGTAAGGTAGAGCATAGATCATACCATCATGTTTTCCTGTCTGCAGTTCTCTGATATTTGACAATAGGTCATGCTTAGTACTGGATTAACTGTTATTGCACGCATGCATGTTCAGTACTGGATTAACTGTTATTGCATGCATGCTGTTTTTAAGGGCCTCAGGCTCTGCCCTCATTCTTATTACACATATTTGGCTTAGGAATGAAGTTCAATGAACAGCTCTTTACTGACGTATTCATGAGACTATTTTCACCATCTTTAACCACATGCAGTTGTTTTCTTGTTTATCACACTGCATTGTGCCAATTATTGCCTCTTTAATTTCTCTATCCTGCTTCAAGTATGTGAAATTCCTTCATACGTGCTTTAGACAGTCCACTTACACACACACACACACTAGATACAACTCGGCAGCAATAACTCAGCAGTAGCTTTCTGCCGTTCCTTTCACCAATAAATCAGCACTAGCTTTCTGCTGATAACACACACACACATACTTCTGCACTAGATACAACTCAGACTCAGCACTAGATTTACTTCTGCATTAGATAAAACACGGCAGTAATAACTCAGCACTATATTTCTGCCATTCCTGGCAGCAATAACCCAGCAATAGATTTGATTTCTGCCATTACTGGCAGAAGTAACTCAGTCAGCACAAGATTTCTGCCATTACTGACACAGCAATACCTCAGTACTAGATTTCTGGTAGCAATAACGGCACAACATAAATAGGGAACTGGCAGCAATAACAAGGGAGCTATAGCCTATAGATTTCTGTCTTTAGTACTAACTAATGAAGAAACTGGCACTCTGGCAGCAATAGCGGTCTGCACTAGCTTACTACCGATAACACACACACCTCCATAAAGCTTCCTACCTTACTTCAAAACAGAAGAGCCGTTAGCTCCATAACTTGCATTTGCGGCCAAACAAGTTCTGCAGATAAGCTCCGCACTCCATAACACTCTTCCCTGCTCACATTTTGAACTCCTTCAGCTCAGTTTCCTCTTCTCTCGCATATACTCCATAAAACCAGCTCAATTATCTCGAATATATTTCAAAAAACCCTTCCCGCTCGCATTTGCGGCCATCTGGAAATTATGTGAGCTCCCTCGGCTCAATTCCAACTGGCTGGCAGCCTTAATGGCACTGACGTCATCGGGCACGTGATGACATCAGTGCCGACAGTGCAAAGGGAAATAAATCAGAAATAAAGGGGTGCCACTCGGAAATCGTGACACCCCTTCATTTGGACCCAAAAACTCTGTAAAAACCGAGTAAATCGGTATGGTTGGGAGGTGTGCCTCTATATATGTGGATTTATGCGTCATGACCTCATTTTGTGTGAGAGGTGAACTGTGCATGCTGACAACCTGTTTGAAGTCCGGTTTGTTACTGTGTGACAGAACTGATTCCACTTTCATAGTGTAATTATATCTCATTTGTTGGTTTTAGGAGTAAGTGGTTGTCAGTATACATGAGGCAATTACTACATTGCCTGAGGATGCCCATGTCAATCAGGCTGACTGGTGAAATGATGGAAAACTGCCCGTCCATTACAGCAGGTTTTTACCATACGTACTATTAGTGAAGGGATCGGGGTAGTCTGACCAGTTTTGACCAGTTTTTGTGCTAGGACTAACAAAGGTGCTTGTTCTGTTGAAGGCTACGGATGATAAGTGAGGCAATGTTGCCCAGTGTGCCCGCATTGAGCAGTGAAGCTTTGTAGGATTCCAATGACAGATGTCTACGGAAAAATTGAGTTTCAAGGTGTTTGAATCTATAGAGGGTACCCCCTTAACCCCTGTTTTATGGTGCACTGCAATGCGTAAATGCGAGGCTTAAATACAGGTGAAATTAAGACACTTAAGGAAAGCACACAATGAACCTTCCTCCAGCAATCCCCAGCTCAGACAAGGCTGGATCCACACTCTTTTGCCACAAGGGTGCACAGGAGCCCTTCTTAATATAGAATGGCTGGTTTAGTGCTCAAGGTATCAATAACAGGCTAAATTCAGCATGACTGAATCCAGTCTATGCTATCTAGGTATCAGAACACTGCAAATCAAGTGCAGAGAAGTGCAAAAAAATACTTTTGTGTGTTTATCAACTCAGACAGACCAGGTAAACACCTACTCCCCACCAGATGAACAATCCCAGTCCCTCCAATGCAAAAGCACAGTAATGAAATGTCTGGAGTGAAATGCTACCACAAACAAACTTAAAAGATATAGATACAGTAGTGTACTTTAAACAGCTTATAAAAGTGTGGTTATTCAATAAAAAAAAACTTTGCTTTGAATACATGAGCAAAGAGCCGCTCAAATGTTCAGAATTTATAAAGTCACTAAAAACATGATAAGCCCTTCAGCCAATAAAACTACATTCAGAAATCTCAAGTGTTTCCTCAACGTCAACAGACCAGGCTACCTCCCAGTGCACCAGATGAAAAATACACTGACCTATTTTGTGTAAACGGGACGGTGGGTGGGAAACACAACAGGGAATCACCAGCAGTGCTTTAGTTTATGCAGGCTTCAAATCATTTCAAAGACAAAGGCCCAGAATTTCACTGAGTATTTAAGTATCGCTCAAGAGACAATTTAACCAATGAAAAAAAGTTGTGAAAAGAGCAACCTAAATAAGTTGTGTCCACCTCTTATGCAGAACAGAAACATCAGGCCAAACAGAAAACAAATGAAGCAGGTATCAGAAAGCAGCTCTAAAAGATCACAGACAAAAAATATAGGTTTTCTCACCCAGCAGGGAATCACCAGTGTTTATGTAGGCTTCAAATCTATTCAGACAGAAAGAATGATCAGACAGCATTATATACATACATACATTCAAGATAGAGTTTTGTATCCATTACCACTTTGGCACCACTTTACCTGCTGAGTGAATTTGCAAGGTTGATGATTCACTAAGCTGGTTAGGACATCACAAACATCTTGTTCACATGTCCTTAGAAAGCTTCAGCAAGTGGAGTATTATTGGGAACAAAGGCACTGGGTTTCTTAAATAAACCCATTTAACCACTACTTTTAAACAACGTCATAAGAGTAATATTTCTAGCACACAGTTTCATGTCTACAAGAACATCATTAACATTGGAATTCATAGCTGGAATAAAGGAAATACCTCTATTTAAAACATTCATCTGGTAAGGAGTCAATACTATAGATGAAATGTTCAACACTAAGTCTTTGAAACTTGCTTTGTGCAGCTGCTCCTGGATCTAGCAGCCCTGATACCTTTCAAGAAGGCCTTACAAAGTTTTGATGAAACCAGGGAGGAATTCTCAATTCCTACACAAAAATTAAAGATGGCAGCTAGTTGAACTCTAACAGTTGAGGAACTAGCTCCTTCACTGAAAATTGTTGCCAAAAATTCAAGGACACTATGCACAGGTGCTGAAAACAGGTCAGTGCATCTCTGATGTGAACAAAAAACAAACCTTGTCCATTTACTTTTGTAAAGTTTTCTTGTGGAAGTTTTGTGAGAAGAGAGAAGTATATAACAGACTGGGGAAGAGACCATATGCTGTCTGGCCATCAACAGAAGTGGAAAAACAATGCTATCATCTTCAGGTTTGAGATGTCCGGGTGAATCATGCCCATCTGGTGACACAGGAAGTCTGGAATCGGATCCAGAATCCAAGGTTGGTAGAGAAAATGAGGCCAAAGAAACGGGAACCAAATCTGTCGAGGTCAGTAAGGTACAGTAAGAATGAATTGCTCTTCAACCAGAAAGTTTTCTGCAGAAATTTGGGGATCAAGGCAGGTAGAGGATATGCAGAGAGGAGAAAGGGTGGCCAATCATGCAGTAGAGCTTCTGTCAGTGATTGCCACAGTGGGGGGGGGGGGGGGTTAGGGCAAAGAAGCTGCTGCACTTGTTGTTTAGGGGAGATGCAAAGAGGTCATAGCAAGGTTGGCCCCATTTGCAAACAATCAATTCTATGACCTACATGTTGACAGACCACTCATGAGGTAGTAAAATAGACTGGCTCAATTTGTCTGGTACCACATTGGATTTCCCCAGAATGTGCCTTGCTATCAGAAATTGGTTGGATGAGATAACCCATTGCCACTCTTAAAGCTTCTCAACACAAGGAATAAGACTTGGTTCCTCCTTGTTTGTTGATATACCAAACCATTGCCATACTGTTGGCCCGAATTCCAGTTGTCCTGAAAGGGAGAGTGTCTTGGAATGCTAACAGCACCACTGTCATTTCCAGGACATTGATATGCATGTTGCCTTGGACTGTTTTCCCCAGGAAGTGCCCCCTCCCCATGTAATCTGGGAAGCATCCATGGCCACTATGGCTTTGGGCTGAGGTCAAGTACAGAAACACTCGAAATCCCTGCAGTCTCAAGTGAGCTGCTACTACTGCCATGCATTTGGTGAACACTGTGGGGGGGTGGGTGAGGCCAAAAGGCAGTGCTTTGAACTGATAATGACAGGCTCCCAGCCGGAAGCGTAAATGCCTTCTGGATTGTCTGTTCATTTTTATATGCTAGCATGCTTCCTGAAGGTCTATGGAGCATATCCAGTCATTCTTGCACAAAAAGACCAGAATGTATTGAACTGTGACCATCTGGAACTTGGTTCACTGAACTGATTTATTCAGACTGCTGAAATCCAAAATTGGTCTCTAGTCACCTGTTTTCTTTGGCACTAAAAAGAAACTTGAGCAAGGTCCGGATTCTATCTAGCCCTGTGGGACCTCTTGGATGACTTTTTTTCTAGCAGCTATTGTATTTCTACTACTGCTGCTTCCTCTGACTATGTGGAACATTGGGGATATTGCAAACAGGTGGAGGTAGTAGGAAAAAGGGAATTATATAACCTCTGGAAATAATCCTTTGCACTTTTTTAATTTCTCCAAGTCTTTTGTGTTTTTAATACCATGACGGGAATGGACCCCATTCCTGAGTCAAAGTACAATTAAAGTTCATAAAATTAGTATTGTTTCAATCCTTGATGTTAGCCAAACGTGTTCCACGCAGCGCCCACAATGCGCCGAGTAATGACTCCTCATGCAATTCGTATGGATCCTCATGCAATTCCTATGGAGTTACATGTATTGGTAACATATCCAAGTACGACTGTAAATTCTTTTTCATAAGACCTGTTACCCCTACTACTATGGGAATTGTCTGGGTATCCTTCTTCCACATTGCCATTGTTTCTGTCTGCAAATCCTGATAGTTTATGACTTTGTGTCTGTGTATGCAAGACACTGTAGTTACTGGATGTAGTGATTTCAATGATCAATCCTACTTTTGTCTTCTTTTCATGGACCACTATATCTGGTTTTCTCGCATCTGTCTTTTGAACCACTGGTAATGGGTGATCCCATGTGAATTAGGCCATCATGTTCTATGATTCTTTGTGACTCATTTTTCCAGTGTTTTTCAACTGCTATTATAATGTTTGCACAATCCCCAGTGCAACAGTCTTGCCAAATTATTATGTCTTTCAGTATACAGTCCTTCTGCTATCAGTATGTCACAACCAGCAACAAGGTGTGCAACTGTTTCCAATTCTTTTTTACAAAACCAACATTTGTCTATTTCTCCCACATGTTCAAACCAAACTGCACGTAGTCCACTATCTTGGGCCACTGATATTAACCTTTCATCTTTTGGTTTGAATTTGCCTCTCCTTAACCATTCCTGCATTTGATTATGATCATAAGGCTCTTCCAAGACTTTTCTACACTTGCAACTATATTTATGCATTTTCCACATTTCTTACTTTCTCATCTGATTCTTCACCTTATATTCTTTCTTTTGCTTTTTGGCACATTCAATTGCTGCCTGATTTTTATCTACTTCTGGTATGATTTCCATTCCTGCTTGACGCCGATATGCTTCTGCTAAACTAAGCAGGAAAGTCATCTTAGATTTATTCTAGTCATGTTTCAAAACTTTCACTATGTTTGTGTCTTGTGAAGTTAACAGATATGTCTGCAGTCCCAAAACTGCAGATCTACACATGTAATCAATTTCAGGAAGGCCCATACTTCCTTCAGAACGTGGGATATATAATCTTGGTATGCACCGATTTTTATAAATCATTTGATGAGCATGAAGCATCCTTCTTGTTTTCCTGTTTAACCTGTAGAAAAACATTTTAGGGCCAGTCAATAATTCCAAAACTGTAAGTTAGGATAGGAAGACCAAATTGGTTTATAGCTTGAATTTTGTTCTTAGATGTTAACACTGTTTTTAGTATTAATTTAAGCCTTCTAAAATATTCCTTACTGAGTTTTATTCACATTTGTTCATTTACTGTTGATCCTTCATCAATTCCCAAATATTTATACACGCCCCTCTTGCTCATGCGCTTTTCTATCACATTCCTGTCCCAAACTGATATTTTCTTGGTGCTGCAGCTTTCCTGCTTTAAAGGCTGTTTTTGCACATTTATCAAAACCAAATGATATTCTTATACTATCTGAAAATGTTTTGACTACTCGCAGTTGTGCTTTCAGTTCCTCATCTGATGAGCTATGCAGTTTTAAATCACTGACAAAGAAGATGAGAAGTCTTTACACTTTGTTGCTTTCTCTGAGCCAAATTACAGCCATTACCTAATCTGTTAAGCAGACAACTTAATGGGTTAAGGGGCAAGCCAAAATATCAGCGGTGACAAGGAGTCACCCTGGAATATCCCCCTTTGAATCTTTATCCCTGGAATAATAATATGTCCTTTATACTGGCGTAACTGCAAAGTGGTTTGCCACTGTTTCGTTGTCGTTGTAATATAATTGATCAGTGTAAGGTGTTATCTTATACACTTTTAAGCACTCTTTTTATCCATGAATGTGGGATACTGTCAAATGCCTTCTTGAAGTCAATCCATGCCATACTCAGATTCTTCCTCTATTACAGTTCTTCACTATGAATTTATTTAACAATAAATGACCCTTTGTTCCATATGACTTTCTTTTATTGCCGTTTGTTCTAGTGCCATGATCGAATTTCCTTCTAAATGACAATAAACACCGTCAGCATCAATACCAGTGTATAGTTTATACATTGTCTGAAGACAAGTTATTAGTCTATAAATTTTAGGGTAGCTTGCAGGTTCACTCTTAAGTAGGGCATTGTTTTTCCTGTTGTTAACCAGGTTGGTGTCTGTTTGGGGTGTGCATATAAATAGTTCTTACTCATGGCTAAATCTTTGTACAAAGATGTTAATACTTTTAACCAGAAGGTAGGTACTGCATCTGGGCCTGGGGTTTTCCAATTATAAACATTTCTTAACTTTGTTTCAATGTCTCTGGCTGTAACTTCATCACATTTCATATCCTGTACCTCAGAACTTCTTATTCTTTCTTTTACTTTTTCTATCCATTTAGTACCTTTATGTTCCACAGGATCTTCATAAATACTTCTCCAAAATGTATCTATTTCTTTTTTGCTTGTCTTTCAATTCCTTTTACCTTGTTTCCCAGTTCTCTATAAAACATTTTTGGGTCATCAATAAATTCCTTATTTTGTTATTTTACTTTATATTTACCTGAGTATCATCTAAGTTTTTCTGCCTGTGCTGATATTTTTAGTTTATTATTTGCGGCAGTGCATGATAAATCTTGAGCCGTTATAATACTGTGTATTGCTTTTATCACTTCTATCTTTCTGAGTATTTTTATTGATCTGTTCCCTCTTCTATACTCTTCAAAGAGTGACACTTCTTGTCTTGATTGCTTTATATTTTTCTCTGTTTCGTACTTCCATGATGGTATTCGATTTCTCTGCTTCTTTTCCCTCACTACCCTGTGTTCTTATAGTAGAATTTTATCCATTATTAATTTAGCTGCACATTAATATATCCTGCTTACTTCTGTTATATTGCATGGATCTCTATGGGCAATCCTAATTACTCTGTTCATTTGATTTATCAAACTTCTAACTTTTGGGTTTTTATTGACCTTCTGCAGTCTATTTCTTTCACTGATCTTAATATGTCTATCCAACTCTATTAAATCAAGCAACTATTCTCTTAGCTTATTTTCTTCTAAACTGAGGGCACATTTTTTGTTCTCTGTTTCTTGCGGGCATTCCAGAGAAAGTTCTATAGCATCTTCCTGCGGCACATTCTGTTCAATTTCATCCTGTGTTATCCATTGCTCTGTTCCTTCCCTTGCTGTCCAGCTTCAAGTGAACATTTATACTGGTTTCCTGTGAAAGGCTCTAAAATATCTTCATATGGAATTTACCTGCTGCTTCCTGTTCTACTGGTTTCTCCTTAATTTGGATGCCATTGTTCTATCCTAGTGTGGTGTTTTCTGAGTTAGATTTACTACACTAAATCAATTCACAGGTACTCCATAACCTTGGTTTCTATTACTTTAAATTCTTCATTCCTAATCTTCTTTTCTACTTTTCCTATTTGTCTTCTTATTTTTTGTATTGCAAAGTTTTCCATGTATAGATTTCTTTGCCTGTATTT